>NW_022045782.1:0-36475 GCF_003285905.1 Drosophila hydei
TCATTTGATATAGTTCATTTGAACTGGTTCTTTTGAACTGGTTCATTTGAACTACTTCACTACTTTGAACTAGTTCGTTTGAACTGATTCATATGAACTTGTTCATTTGAACTGGTTCATTTGAACTAGTTCATTTGAAATGATTTAATTGAACTAGTTCATTTGAACTAGTTCATTTGAACTAGTTCATTTGAACTAGTTCATTTGAACTAGTTCATTTGAACTAATTCATTTGAACTAGTTCATTTGAACTAGTTCATTTGAACTAGTTCATTTGAAGTAGTTCATTGAGCTAGTTCATTTGAACTAGTTCATTTGAACTAGTTCATTTGAACTAGTTCATTTGAACTAGTTCATTTGAACTAGTTCATTTGAACTTGTTCATTTGAACTTGTTCATTTGAACTTGTTCATTTGAACTGGTTCGTTTGAACTAATTCATTTGAACTTGTTCATTTGAACTACTTCATTTGAACTTGTTCATTTGAACTTGTTCATTTGAACCAGTTCATTTGAACTAGTTCATTTGAACTAGTTCATTTGAACTTGTTCATTTGAACTGGTTCATTTGAACTAGTTCATTTGAACTGGTTCATTTGAACTAGTTCATTTGAACTGATTTATTTGAACTAGTTCATTTGAACTGGTTCATTTGACCTAGTTCATTTGAACTGATTTATTTGAACTAGTTCATTTGAACTAGCTCATTTGAACTAGTTCATTTGAACTAATTCATTTGAACTTGTTCATTTCAACTGGTTCATTTGAACTAGTTCATATGAACTGGTTCATTTGAACTAGTTCATTTGAACTGATTTATTTGAACTAGTTCATTTGAACTAGCTCATTTGAACTAGTTCATTTGAACTTGTTCATTTGATATAGTTCATTTGAACTGGTTCTTTTGAACTGGTTCATTTGAGCTGGTTGAACTGGTTTATTTGTACTAGTTCATTTGAACTTGTTCATTTGAACTGGTTCATTTGAACTAGTTCATTTGAACTGGTTCATTTGAACTAGTTCATTTGAACTGATTTATATGAACTAGTTCATTTGAACTAGTTCATTTGAACTAGTTCATTTGAACTAGTTCATTTGAACTAGTTCATTTGAACTTGTTCATTTGAACTTGTTCATTTGAACTTGTTCATTTGAACTAGTTTATTTGAACCAGTTCATTTGAACTTGTTCATTTGAACTAGTTCATTTGAACTTGTTCATTTGAACTTGTTCACTTGAACTTGTTCATTTGAACTGGTTCATTTGAACTAGTTCATTTGAACTGATTTATTTGAACTAGTTCATTTGAACTAGATCATTTGAACTAGTTCATTTGAACTTGTTCATTTGATTTGGTTTATTTGAACTTGTTCATTTGAACTAGTGCATTTGAACTAGTTCATTTGAACTAGTTCATTTGAACTCGTTCATTTGAACTAGTTCGTTTGAACTGATTCATTTGAACTTGTTCATTTGAACTTGTTCATTTGAACTGGTTTATTTAAACTAGTTCATTTGAACTGATTTATTTGAACTAGTTCATTTGAACTAGTGCATTTGAACTAGTTCATTTGAACTAGTTCATTTGAACTCGTTCATTTGAACTAGTTCGTTTGAACCAGTTCGTTTGAACCTTTTCATTTGAACTTGTTCATCTGAACTAGTTCATTTGCACTAGTTCATTTGAACTTGTTCATTTGAACTAGTTCATTTGAACTTGTTCATTTGAACTTGTTCATTTGAACTTCTTCATTTGAACTGGTTCATTTGAACTAGGTCATTTGAACTGATTTATTTGAACTAATTCATTTGAACTAGTTCATTTGAACTAGTTCATTTGAACTTGTTCATTCGATTTGGTTTATTTGAACTTGTTCATTTGAACTAGTGCATTTGAACTAGTTCATTCGAACTAGTTCATTTGAACTCGTTCATTTGAACTAGTTCGTTTGAACTGATTCATTTGAACTTGTTCATTTGAACTTGTTCATTTGAACTGGTTCATTTGAACTAGTTCATTTGAACTGATTTATTTGAACTAGTTCATTTGAACTAGTTCATTTGATCTAGTTCATTTGAACTAGTTCATTTGAACTTGTTCATTTGATTTGGTTTATTTGAACTTGTTCATTTGAACTAGTGCATTTGAACTAGTTCATTTGAACTAGTTCATTTGAACTCGTTCATTTGAACTAGTTCGTTTGAACTCGTTCAATTGAACTAGTTCGTTTTAACCAGTTCGTTTGAACCTTTTCATTTGAACTTGTTCATCTGAACTAGTTCATTTGAACTAGTTCATTTGAACTTGTTCATTTGAACTAGTTCGTTTGAACTAGTTCGTTTGAACTGATTCATTTGAACTTGTTCATTTGAACTTGTTCATCTGAACTGGTTCATTTGAACTAGTTCATTTGAACTGGTTCATTTGAACTAGTTCATTTGAACTGATTTATTTCATCTAGTTCATTTGAACTAGCTCATTTGAAATAGTTCATTTGAACTAGTTCATTTGAACTAGTTCATTTGAACTAGTTCAATTGAACTAGTTCATTTCAACTTGTTCATTAGAACTTGTTCATTTGAACTAGTTCATTTGAACCAGTTCATTTGAACTTGTTCATTTGAACTAGTTCATTTGAACTTGTTCATTTGAACTTGTTCATTTGAACTTGTTCATTTGAACTGGTTCATTTGAACTAGTTCATTTGAACTGATTTATTTGAACTAGTTCATTTGAACTAGTTCATTTGAACTAGTTCATTTGAACTAGTTCATTTGAACTTGTTCATTTGATTTGGTTTATTTGAACTTGTTCATTTGAACTAGTGCATTTGAACTAGTTCATTTGAACTAGTTCATTTGAACTCGTTCATTTGAACTAGTTCGTTTGAACTCGTTCAATTGAACTAGTTCGTTTTAACCAGTTCGTTTGAACCTTTTCATTTGAACTTGTTCATCTGAACTAGTTCATTTGAACTAGTTCATTTGAACTTGTTCATTTGAACTAGTTCGTTTGAACTAGTTCGTTTGAACTGATTCATTTGAACTTGTTCATTTGAACTTGTTCATCTGAACTGGTTCATTTGAACTAGTTCATTTGAACTGGTTCATTTGAACTAGTTCATTTGAACTGATTTATTTCATCTAGTTCATTTGAACTAGCTCATTTGAAATAGTTCATTTGAACTAGTTCATTTGAACTAGTTCATTTGAACTAGTTCAATTGAACTAGTTCATTTCAACTTGTTCATTTGAACTTGTTCATTTGAACTAGTTCATTTGAACCAGTTCATTTGAACTTGTTCATTTGAACTAGTTCATTTGAACTTGTTCATTTGAACTTGTTCATTTGAACTTGTTCATTTGAACTGGTTCATTTGAACTAGTTCATTTGAACTGATTTATTTGAACTAGTTCATTTGAACTAGTTCATTTGAACTAGTTCATTTGAACTTGTTCATTTGATTTGGTTTATTTGAACTTGTTCATTTGAACTAGTGCATTTGAACTAGTTCATTTGAACTAGTTCATTTGAACTCGTTCATTTGAACTAGTTCGTTTGAACTGATTCATTTGAACTTGTTCATTTGAACTTGTTCATTTGAACTGGTTCATTTGAACTAGTTCATTTGAACTGATTTATTTGAACTAGTTCATTTGAACTAGTTCAAATGAACAAATGAACTTGTTCATTTGAACTTGTTCATTTGAACTTGTTCATTTGAACTGGTTCATTTGAACTAGTTCATTTGAACTGATTTATTTGAACTAGTTCATTTGAACTAGTTCATTTGAACTAGTTCATTTGAACTGATTTATTTGAACTAGTTCATTTGAACTAGTTCATTTGAACTAGTTCGTTTGAACTAGTTCATTTGAACTTGTTCATTTGATTTGGTTTATTTGAACTTGTTCATTTGAACTAGTTCATTTGAACTAGTTCATTTGAACTAGTTCATTTGAACTGATTTATTTGAACTAGTTCATTTGAACTAGTTCAAATGAACAAATGAACTTGTTCATTTGAACTTGTTCATTTGAACTGGTTCATTTGAACTAGTTCATTTGAACTGATTTATTTGAACTAGTTCATTTGAACTAGTTCATTTGAACTAGTTCATTTGAACTAGTTCATTTTAACTAGTTCATTTGAACTGATTTATTTGAACTAGTTCATTTGAACTAGTGCATTTGAACTAGTTCATTTGAACTAGTTCATTTGAACTCGTTCATTTGAACTAGTTCATTTGAACTCGTTCATTTGAACTAGTTCGTTTGAACTGATTCATTTGAACTTGTTCATTTGAACTTGTTCATTTGAACTGGTTCATTTGAACTAGTTCATTTGAACTGATTTATTTGAACTAGTTCATTTGAACTAGTTCAAATGAACAAATGAACTTGTTCATTTGAACTTGTTCATTTGAACTTGTTCATTTGAACTGGTTCATTTGAACTAGTTCATTTGAACTGATTTATTTGAACTAGTTCATTTGAACTAGTTCATTTGAACTAGTTCATTTGAACTAGTTCATTTGAACTGATTTATTTGAACTAGTTCATTTGAACTAGTTCATTTGAACTAGTTCGTTTGAACTGATTCATTTGAACTTGTTCATTTGAACTTGTTCATTTGAACTGGTTCATTTGAAAAAGTTCATTTGAACTGATTTATTTGAACTAGTTCATTTGAACTAGTTCAAATGAACAAATGAACTTGTTCATTTGAACTTGTTCATTTGAACTTGTTCATTTGAACTGGTTCATTTGAACTAGTTCATTTGAACTGATTTATTTGAACTAGTTCATTTGAACTAGTTCATTTGAACTAGTTCATTTGAACTGATTTATTTGAACTAGTTCATTTGAACTAGTTCATTTGAACTAGTTCGTTTGAACTAGTTCATTTGAACTTGTTCATTTGATTTGGTTTATTTGAACTTGTTCATTTGAACTAGTGCATTTGAACTAGTTCATTTGAACTAGTTCATTTGAACTCGTTCATTTGAACTAGTTCGTTTGAACTGATTCATTTGAACTTGTTCATTTGAACTTGTTCATTTGAACTGGTTCATTTGAAAAAGTTCATTTGAACTGATTTATTTGAACTAGTTCATTTGAACTAGTTCAAATGAACAAATGAACTTGTTCATTTGAACTTGTTCATTTGAACTTGTTCATTTGAACTGGTTCATTTGAACTAGTTCATTTGAACTGATTTATTTGAACTAGTTCATTTGAACTAGTTCATTTGAACTAGTTCATTTGAACTGATTTATTTGAACTAGTTCATTTGAACTAGTTCATTTGAACTAGTTCGTTTGAACTAGTTCATTTGAACTTGTTCATTTGATTTGGTTTATTTGAACTTGTTCATTTGAACTAGTTCATTTGAACTAGTTCATTTGAACTAGTTCATTTGAACTAGTTCATTTGAACTAGTTCATTTGAACTGATTTATTTGAACTTGTTCATTTGAACTAGCTCATTTGAAATAGTTCATTTGAACTAGTTCATTTGAACTAGTTCATTTGAACTTGTTCATTTGAACTGGTTCATTTGAACTAGTTCATTTGAACTAGTTCATTTGATCTAGTTCATTTGAACTAGTTCATTTGAACTTGTTCATTTGAACTAGTTCGTTTGAACTAGTTCGTTTGAACTGATTCATTTGAACTTGTTCATTTGAACTACTTCACTACTTTGAACTAGTTCGTTTGAACTGATTCATATGAACCTGTTCATTTGAACTGGTTCATTTGAACTAGTTCATTTGAACTGGTTTATTTGAACTAGTTCATTTGAACTGATTTATTTGAACTAGTTCATTTGAACTAGTTCATTTGATCTTGTTCATTTGAACTACTTCATATGAACTTGTTCATTTGAACTGGTTCATTTGGACTAGTTCATTTGAACTGCTGCATTCGAACTGGTTCTTGTGAGCTGGTTGAACTGGATCATTTTAACTAGTTCATTTGACCTGGTTCATTTGAACTGGCTCATTTGAACTTGTTCATTTGGACTAGTTCATTTGAACTGATTCATTTGAACTTGTTCATTTGAGCTACTTCATTTTAGCTTGTTCATTTGAACTTGTTCATTTGAACTACTTCATTTGATATAGTTCATTTGAACTGGTTCTTTTGAACTGGTTCATTTGAACTACTTCACTACTTTTAACTAGTTCGTTTGAACTGATTCATATGAACTTGTTTATTTGAACTGGTTCATTTGAACTAGTTCATTTGAAATGATTTAATTGAACTAGTTCATTTGAACTAGTTCATTTGAACTAGTTCATTTGAACTAGTTCATTTGAACTAGTTCATTTGAACTAATTCATTTGAACTAGTTCATTTGAACTAGTTCATTTGAACTAGTTCATTTGAAGTAGTTCATTTGAGCTAGTTCATTTGAACTAGTTCATTTGAACTAGTTCATTTGAACTAGTTCATTTGAACTAGTTCATTTGAACTAGTTCATTTGAACTTGTTCATTTGAACTTGTTCATTTGAACTTGTTCATTTGAACTGGTTCGTTTGAACTAATTCATTTGAACTTGTTCATTTGAACTACTTCATTTGAACTTGTTCATTTGAACTTGTTCATTTGAACCAGTTCATTTGAACTAGTTCATTTGAACTAGTTCATTTGAACTTGTTCATTTGAACTGGTTCATTTGAACTAGTTCATTTGAACTGGTTCATTTGAACTAGTTCATTTGAACTGATTTATTTGAACTAGTTCATTTGAACTGGTTCATTTGACCTAGTTCATTTGAACTGATTTATTTGAACTAGTTCATTTGAACTAGCTCATTTGAACTAGTTCATTTGAACTAATTCATTTGAACTTGTTCATTTCAACTGGTTCATTTGAACTAGTTCATATGAACTGGTTCATTTGAACTAGTTCATTTGAACTGATTTATTTGAACTAGTTCATTTGAACTAGCTCATTTGAACTAGTTCATTTGAACTTGTTCATTTGATATAGTTCATTTGAACTGGTTCTTTTGAACTGGTTCATTTGAGCTGGTTGAACTGGTTTATTTGTACTAGTTCATTTGAACTTGTTCATTTGAACTGGTTCATTTGAACTAGTTCATTTGAACTGGTTCATTTGAACTAGTTCATTTGAACTGATTTATATGAACTAGTTCATTTGAACTAGTTCATTTGAACTAGTTCATTTGAACTAGTTCATTTGAACTAGTTCATTTGAACTTGTTCATTTGAACTTGTTCATTTGAACTTGTTCATTTGAACTAGTTTATTTGAACCAGTTCATTTGAACTTGTTCATTTGAACTAGTTCATTTGAACTTGTTCATTTGAACTTGTTCACTTGAACTTGTTCATTTGAACTGGTTCATTTGAACTAGTTCATTTGAACTGATTTATTTGAACTAGTTCATTTGAACTAGATCATTTGAACTAGTTCATTTGAACTTGTTCATTTGATTTGGTTTATTTGAACTTGTTCATTTGAACTAGTGCATTTGAACTAGTTCATTTGAACTAGTTCATTTGAACTCGTTCATTTGAACTAGTTCGTTTGAACTGATTCATTTGAACTTGTTCATTTGAACTTGTTCATTTGAACTGGTTTATTTAAACTAGTTCATTTGAACTGATTTATTTGAACTAGTTCATTTGAACTAGTGCATTTGAACTAGTTCATTTGAACTAGTTCATTTGAACTCGTTCATTTGAACTAGTTCGTTTGAACCAGTTCGTTTGAACCTTTTCATTTGAACTTGTTCATCTGAACTAGTTCATTTGCACTAGTTCATTTGAACTTGTTCATTTGAACTAGTTCATTTGAACTTGTTCATTTGAACTTGTTCATTTGAACTTCTTCATTTGAACTGGTTCATTTGAACTAGGTCATTTGAACTGATTTATTTGAACTAATTCATTTGAACTAGTTCATTTGAACTAGTTCATTTGAACTTGTTCATTCGATTTGGTTTATTTGAACTTGTTCATTTGAACTAGTGCATTTGAACTAGTTCATTCGAACTAGTTCATTTGAACTCGTTCATTTGAACTAGTTCGTTTGAACTGATTCATTTGAACTTGTTCATTTGAACTTGTTCATTTGAACTGGTTCATTTGAACTAGTTCATTTGAACTGATTTATTTGAACTAGTTCATTTGAACTAGTTCATTTGATCTAGTTCATTTGAACTAGTTCATTTGAACTTGTTCATTTGATTTGGTTTATTTGAACTTGTTCATTTGAACTAGTGCATTTGAACTAGTTCATTTGAACTAGTTCATTTGAACTCGTTCATTTGAACTAGTTCGTTTGAACTCGTTCAATTGAACTAGTTCGTTTTAACCAGTTCGTTTGAACCTTTTCATTTGAACTTGTTCATCTGAACTAGTTCATTTGAACTAGTTCATTTGAACTTGTTCATTTGAACTAGTTCGTTTGAACTAGTTCGTTTGAACTGATTCATTTGAACTTGTTCATTTGAACTTGTTCATCTGAACTGGTTCATTTGAACTAGTTCATTTGAACTGGTTCATTTGAACTAGTTCATTTGAACTGATTTATTTCATCTAGTTCATTTGAACTAGCTCATTTGAAATAGTTCATTTGAACTAGTTCATTTGAACTAGTTCATTTGAACTAGTTCAATTGAACTAGTTCATTTCAACTTGTTCATTTGAACTTGTTCATTTGAACTAGTTCATTTGAACCAGTTCATTTGAACTTGTTCATTTGAACTAGTTCATTTGAACTTGTTCATTTGAACTTGTTCATTTGAACTTGTTCATTTGAACTGGTTCATTTGAACTAGTTCATTTGAACTGATTTATTTGAACTAGTTCATTTGAACTAGTTCATTTGAACTAGTTCATTTGAACTAGTTCATTTGAACTTGTTCATTTGATTTGGTTTATTTGAACTTGTTCATTTGAACTAGTGCATTTGAACTAGTTCATTTGAACTAGTTCATTTGAACTCGTTCATTTGAACTAGTTCGTTTGAACTCGTTCAATTGAACTAGTTCGTTTTAACCAGTTCGTTTGAACCTTTTCATTTGAACTTGTTCATCTGAACTAGTTCATTTGAACTAGTTCATTTGAACTTGTTCATTTGAACTAGTTCGTTTGAACTAGTTCGTTTGAACTGATTCATTTGAACTTGTTCATTTGAACTTGTTCATCTGAACTGGTTCATTTGAACTAGTTCATTTGAACTGGTTCATTTGAACTAGTTCATTTGAACTGATTTATTTCATCTAGTTCATTTGAACTAGCTCATTTGAAATAGTTCATTTGAACTAGTTCATTTGAACTAGTTCATTTGAACTAGTTCAATTGAACTAGTTCATTTCAACTTGTTCATTTGAACTTGTTCATTTGAACTAGTTCATTTGAACCAGTTCATTTGAACTTGTTCATTTGAACTAGTTCATTTGAACTTGTTCATTTGAACTTGTTCATTTGAACTTGTTCATTTGAACTGGTTCATTTGAACTAGTTCATTTGAACTGATTTATTTGAACTAGTTCATTTGAACTAGTTCATTTGAACTAGTTCATTTGAACTTGTTCATTTGATTTGGTTTATTTGAACTTGTTCATTTGAACTAGTGCATTTGAACTAGTTCATTTGAACTAGTTCATTTGAACTCGTTCATTTGAACTAGTTCGTTTGAACTGATTCATTTGAACTTGTTCATTTGAACTTGTTCATTTGAACTGGTTCATTTGAACTAGTTCATTTGAACTGATTTATTTGAACTAGTTCATTTGAACTAGTTCAAATGAACAAATGAACTTGTTCATTTGAACTTGTTCATTTGAACTTGTTCATTTGAACTGGTTCATTTGAACTAGTTCATTTGAACTGATTTATTTGAACTAGTTCATTTGAACTAGTTCATTTGAACTAGTTCATTTGAACTGATTTATTTGAACTAGTTCATTTGAACTAGTTCATTTGAACTAGTTCGTTTGAACTAGTTCATTTGAACTTGTTCATTTGATTTGGTTTATTTGAACTTGTTCATTTGAACTAGTTCATTTGAACTAGTTCATTTGAACTAGTTCATTTGAACTGATTTATTTGAACTAGTTCATTTGAACTAGTTCAAATGAACAAATGAACTTGTTCATTTGAACTTGTTCATTTGAACTGGTTCATTTGAACTAGTTCATTTGAACTGATTTATTTGAACTAGTTCATTTGAACTAGTTCATTTGAACTAGTTCATTTGAACTAGTTCATTTTAACTAGTTCATTTGAACTGATTTATTTGAACTAGTTCATTTGAACTAGTGCATTTGAACTAGTTCATTTGAACTAGTTCATTTGAACTCGTTCATTTGAACTAGTTCATTTGAACTCGTTCATTTGAACTAGTTCGTTTGAACTGATTCATTTGAACTTGTTCATTTGAACTTGTTCATTTGAACTGGTTCATTTGAACTAGTTCATTTGAACTGATTTATTTGAACTAGTTCATTTGAACTAGTTCAAATGAACAAATGAACTTGTTCATTTGAACTTGTTCATTTGAACTTGTTCATTTGAACTGGTTCATTTGAACTAGTTCATTTGAACTGATTTATTTGAACTAGTTCATTTGAACTAGTTCATTTGAACTAGTTCATTTGAACTAGTTCATTTGAACTGATTTATTTGAACTAGTTCATTTGAACTAGTTCATTTGAACTAGTTCGTTTGAACTAGTTCATTTGAACTAGTTCATTTGAACTCGTTCATTTGAACTAGTTCGTTTGAACTGATTCATTTGAACTTGTTCATTTGAACTTGTTCATTTGAACTGGTTCATTTGAACTAGTTCATTTGAACTGATTTATTTGAACTAGTTCATTTGAACTAGTTCAAATGAACAAATGAACTTGTTCATTTGAACTTGTTCATTTGAACTGGTTCATTTGAACTAGTTCATTTGAACTGATTTATTTGAACTAGTTCATTTGAACTAGTTCATTTGAACTGATTTATTTGAACTAGTTCATTTGAACTAGTTCATTTGAACTAGTTCGTTTGAACTAGTTCATTTGAACTAGTTCATTTGAACTAGTTCATTTGAACTTGTTCATTTGATTTGGTTTCTTTGAACTTGTTCATTTGAACTAGTGCATTTGAACTAGTTCATTTGAACTAGTTCATTTGAACTCGTTCATTTGAACTAGTTCGTTTGAACTCGTTCATTTGAACTTGTTCATTTGAACTTGTTCATTTGAACTGGTTCATTTGAACTAGTTCATTTGAACTGATTTATTTGAACTAGTTCATTTGAACTAGTTCATTTGAACTAGTTCATTTGAACTAGTTCATTTGAACTAGTTCATTTGAACTAGTTCATTTGAACTTGTTCATTTGATTTGGTTTATTTGAACTTGTTCATTTGAACTAGTGCATTTGAACTAGTTCATTTGAACTAGTTCATTTGAACTCGTTCATTTGAACTAGTTCGTTTGAACTAGTTCATTTGAACTTGTTCATTTGATATAGTTCATTTGAACTGGTTCTTTTGAACTGGTTCATTTGAGCTGGTTGAACTGGTTTATTTGTACTAGTTCATTTGAACTTGTTCATTTGAACTGGTTCATTTGAACTAGTTCATTTGAACTGGTTCATTTGAACTAGTTCATTTGAACTGATTTATTTGAACTAGTTCATTTGAACTAGCTCATTTGAACTAGTTCATTTGAACTAGTTCATTTGAACTTGTTCATTTGAACTTGTTCATTTGAACTAGTTCATTTGATTCAGTTCATTTGAACTTGTTCATTTGAACTAGTTCATTTGAACTTGTTCATTTGAACTTGTTCATTTGAACTTGTTCATTTGAACTGGTTCATTTGAACTAGTTCATTTGAACTGATTTATTTGAACTAGTTCATTTGAACTAGATCATTTGAACTAGTTCATTTGAACTTGTTCATTTGATTTGGTTTATTTGAACTTGTTCATTTGAACTAGTGCATTTGAACTAGTTCATTTGAACTAGTTCATTTGAACTCGTTCATTTGAACTAGTTCGTTTGAACTGATTCATTTGAACTTGTTCATTTGAACTAGTTCATATGAACCAGTTCATTTGAACTTGTTCATTTGAACTAGTTCATTTGAACTTGTTCATTTGAACTTGTTCATTTGAACTTGTTCATTTGAACTGGTTCATTTGAACTAGTTCATTTGAACTGATTTATTTGAACTAGTTCATTTGAACTAGTTCATTTGAACTAGTTCATTTGAACTAGTTCATTTGAACTAGTTCATTTGAACTTGTTCATTTGATTTGGTTTATTTGAACTTGTTCATTTGAACTAGTGCATTTGAACTAGTTCATTTGAACTCGTTCATTTGAACTAGTTCGTTTAAACTGATTCATTTGAACTTGTTCATTTGAACTTGTTCATTTGAACTGGTTCATTTGAACTAGTTCATTTGAACTGATTTATTTGAACTAGTTCATTTGAACTAGTTCAAATGAACAAATGAACTTGTTCATTTGAACTTGTTCATTTGAACTGGTTCATTTGAACTAGTTCATTTGAACTGATTTATTTGAACTAGTTCATTTGAACTAGTTCATTTGAACTGATTTATTTGAACTAGTTCATTTGAACTAGTTCATTTGAACTAGTTCGTTTGAACTAGTTCATTTGAACTTGTTCATTTGATTTGGTTTATTTGAACTTGTTCATTTGAACTAGTGCATTTGAACTAGTTCATTTGAACTAGTTCATTTGAACTTGTTCATTTGATTTGGTTTCTTTGAACTTGTTCATTTGAACTAGTGCATTTGAACTAGTTCATTTGAACTAGTTCATTTGAACTCGTTCATTTGAACTAGTTCGTTTGAACTCGTTCATTTGAACTTGTTCATTTGAACTTGTTCATTTGAACTGGTTCATTTGAACTAGTTCATTTGAACTGATTTATTTGAACTAGTTCATTTGAACTAGTTCATTTGAACTAGTTCATTTGAACTCGTTCATTTGAACTAGTTCGTTTGAACTAGTTCATTTGAACTTGTTCATTTGATATAGTTCATTTGAACTGGTTCTTTTGAACTGGTTCATTTGAGCTGGTTTTTTTTTTTTTTTGTATTCTTTTATTTACATTAAATTACTTAAATATATTACATATTTTAGATTTCGATAAAGTAGAGCATGGTGCTTGCGGTACGGCCGTAAAGCATTGCTTCGCAAGCATTCTGCTCTACCTTAGTCGTGGTAGGTGCTCCTTCTACTGCGCTCGACTCTACGCAGTTCCGTCATCATGATTGTTGCAAAGGAACTAATTAGGTTCCAGGCTGTCTCGGACTCCAGCATGGTATTAACCATGCTCTCCACACTAATAGGTCGGCCTAGTTTTTCCTCGAGACTCAGCCTCTCCTCCAGAAACCGTCCGCACTCGAATGTTACGTGGTTGGCGTCTTCCACTATCCCTCTTCCGCACCAGGAACACTCGTCCGTGTCTTCATGGCCAAATCTCTTCAAATAGCTGCGGAAACATCCATGGCCAGAGAGAATTTGTGAAAGATAAAAATTAGTAGTACCATGCCTACGGTTGATCCACGGTTCCAATTCCGGGATGAGAGAGTGTGTCCAGCGTCCCTTCGTTGAATTATTCCACTTTATTTGCCATCGAGCGATGCTATTGGATCTGTCCGAGCTTCTGGTTTGTGTTCTGGTACTCCGTTCTACGGCCTCCGTGACCAGGTCCTCGAGGGGAACCATTCCTGCTATGACGAGCGCCGCTTCTTCGGAGACTGTCCTAAAAGCGCAGCTGACTCGGATTGCACTCAGACGGTAGGTGGCGCAGATACCTCGGCTGTAACTGGGAGTTTTCATTGCTCTCGACCAGATTGGCGCTGCGTAGAGGATGATGGACCTTATGACGCTTGTCAAGAGAAGGCGCCGTTGTTGCTTCGGTCCCCGTGAATTTAGCATAATTCTAGACAAGGCAGTGCAGGAATCAGCAGCTTTTTTGTGCACATATTCCAAGTGCTCGCGGAAGGTCATCCTTGTATCCAGCATGACGCCAAGGTACTTTATCGCTCTTCTTGACTCGATGGTGGTGCTACCGATCTTTATATGGGCCGTTTCCACCCTCTTGCGACTGCTGACAAGGACGGCTTCAGTTTTATGCGCAGCTAGTTCGAGTCCTGCTGCTGTTAGCCAATCTCTGATGCAACTGATACTTGCGCTGCACATATCCTCTGTATCCTTGAGCTCCTTTCCTATGGTGACGACGGCTACATCATCAGCAAAGCCGATGGTATGCGAGCCTGCGGGTAGGTCTAGACGCAGTACTCCATCATACATCGCATTCCATAGGAGAGGCCCCAGTACTGACCCTTGGGGGACTCCGGCAGACACTAAGTGAGTTTGGTCGCCCTCGCTCGTGTTGTATATTATTGCCCTGCCTTCGAAGTAGCTCTTAATAATTTCTCTCAGATATTTAGGGATATTGTATTGTGTCAGCGCATCGAGTATCATGTCCCAGTTTGCCGTGTTGAACGCATTTTTAACATCCAGAGTCGCTATGATGCAGTATTGCTTTGCGCCGTGTTTCCACCTGGTACCTTCGATAGCCGAAGTTGCGAGGTCCACTACTTTGCTCAAGGCGTCCGTTGTTGATCTGGCCTTTCTGAAGCCAAATTGGTTTGGAGAAAGGCCGCCACCAGTCGCTATAGCGGTCTCCAGCCTAGAGCAAAGAAGCTTTTCAAACACCTTTCCTATTGTATCTAGGAGGCAGATGGGCCTGTAGGACGATGGCTCTTCCGTCGGTTTGCCAGGCTTGGGTAGCAGAACTAGGTTCTGTTTCTTCCAGATTGCGGGGAATGTTCTCTGCAACAGGCACACATTGAACAGCTCGGCAAACGCATCTGGATGCAAGGCAAGAGCTAGCTTCAACGCTCTGTTTGGGATTCCGTCCGGGCCAGGGGCAGAGTTGGGCCTAAGGCTTACAGCAGCTGCCAGGATTTCATCTTCTGTGGCAAGTATCGGGCGTGCGCTGGGTGACTCCTCAATGTCTATGTTAGAGCCAGAGCCAAGCATACGGCTCGGTCTACTTGGAAAGAGTGTTTCCACGATAACCTTTAGTTCCTCGCGATCCGTAGGCTGTGACTGCTTACTGGCGTATATTTTCTTGACTACTATTTTATACGCCTTGCCCCAGGGATCAAGTTCAGCGGAGTCGCAGAGCTCCAGGAAGTGCCTACGCTTACTTGCTCGTATTGCCTTCTTAAGTCGCGTTCTTGCCGTCTGGTACTCTGACTGTCTAGCATCGTATGTAGGCCTCCCGCGGGCACGCTGATAGTTTCTTCTCGCCTGGATACAAGTGCGTCGAATTAAACATATTTCGTCGTTCCACCAGTACACAGGCGCTTGGTGCCTTCGGAACAGTTTGCGCCGCTGCATGCTTGCATTGCATGCCATCCGCATTTGTTCCACCATTTGGGAAGCTCTTTGTTCTGCGTTGCCAGATGTGGCCAATGACTGAATGGCCTCCGAAAAAGCTATCGGGTCAAAGGTGTCCAGGCGGTAAGCCTCCCGAAGCAAAGATGGTGACCTGATCGGTGGCTCTCCGATTGTGAAGCGTATGGCTGAATGATCGCTGCCTGTGTAGCTGTCACAGATGCACCACCTTGCCTCCCTAAACAGCGATGAGGACACAAATGTGATGTCAACTATGGAACCGCAACCAGCCCGACTGAAAGTGAACTGGTTTCCAGTGTTGAGCAGAGCCACGTCCAGAGTCGCGAAGGATTCCAGAAGGCTGCGACCTCTGGCGTTAGTCCTTTGACTACCCCATTCCATCGCCCATGCGTTAAAGTCTCCTGCTATAATGGCACGCCGTCCCCTCACATCCTGCACGAGTTCATCGAGCACTGCTATGAATTCATTGAGCTGCAAGCTGGGGGCCAGATAGCAGCTGTACACCCACAGACTGCCAAATTGGGCGCGTACGAACCCATTAAACGACTTAACTTTTGATAGCTTAGTCGTTGAGTTCCCGCATATCCACAGCGCGGCTTGACCTCTCGTATCTGAGGCCCATGTTCTTGGGCAGCTGGACATGCGGTGGTGCGGCTCACTGAGGATAGCTACGTCTATTCGTCTTTCTCTTACACTCTGTGTAAGTAGGTCCTGTGCAGCTACGCAATGATTCAAGTTGAGTTGTAGGAGCATTAGCATCTCATTTTTTGGACCGCTTCCCGATATGAGGGGCACTTAAAGCTGCCTGCTGCGTGGTCAGTTGGCTTGGCGCCTTTTCGGACGCAGAGGCCACACTTGGGGGGCTTGACGCAAGTTTTGGAGATGTGGCCCAACTCCCCGCACCTGAAGCAAGCACTTTTTAAGCTTTCATCGCTGGTGCAGTTAACCGCAAAGTGGCCATAGTCCATGCACTTAAAGCAGCGTTTAGGTTGCTCCACTGCACGAATTCGGCATACAACCCATCCAATCCGCACTTTCGACAGCTCGAGAAGGGCTCTGGCCTTACCCACAGGGAGCACGACAGTGGCCCTCTGCTGGCCACCGAAGGCTGGTCGGAGCGATTTTATAGCATCTATCGATAGAGGGCAGTCCTTAACAGCTTCGTTAATTGCATCCAGGATCTCCTCCTTGCACGCCAGTTCGTCCAAGTCGCGAATCTCAATGGTTGCCGTTTCGGTCAGCGTTTTTACGATTGCTCTGTTCCCCAGAGCCTTGCCAACGGCTTGTTGGAGCACCTCCGCGCTGTGCTCCGGTTTCCTGTTTAACTGTAGTAAAAGGTCGCCCTTTGCCGTTTTCCTTATTCCATGCACATCTGCGCTCAAATGCTTTAGAGTTGGGTCGCTCTTAACGACTCGCAACATGTCAGCATAGCTGCATCCATCGACGCTAGAAACAGTAATTGCGTCGGCCCTGGCTCGCTTTTGCAGCGGTTTGCGTCCTTTGACCACAGTCCAGCTGTTTGACTGAATTCCATCTTGCTTGGCATTAGTGGAGGTACCCTGCTGGGCCGTTGGCTTTTCGACTCCCGCTTCTCCAGCTTTGCTGTACTTAGGCTTTTTGGACGGTGTTTTCCATTGCTCAGGAGCAGCGTCCCTCGAGCGTTTGTGGGTGCTGCTATTGCCTCCTTGAGCAGCCATACTTCTTTTTGCGGTAGCTTCCTTCGTAGGCTCGCACAGCTGCTGATTATTGCTGGCCCGCGGACTTTTCTAAGTTATTTTTTTTTTTTTTCCGCGCGAAAAACCGGAAAGCACTCAATGGTGACGCCACCGCACCCCTCCCTTGGGATATGAGTGTGGGCTGACACTTCAGGGACACCTCGCGTATTTGTCGCGCAACGATAGGCTGCCCGTATTTTGCTTATCTTTTGGGTGAGTTTTACCCTCAGTTCGCACATGTATTAACTATACTATTTTACAGTGGAAAATCAGAGCTTAAGAGCAGTTTCCGACGGGACCCTTAGCAAACGCGTCCGAACTCCACGAAAAACTCGATGATGATCATTTGAGCTGGTTGAGCTGGTTGAACTGGTTTATTTGTACTAGTTCATTTGAACTTGTTCATTTGAACTGGTTCATTTGAACTAGTTCATTTGAACTGGTTCATTTGAACTAGTTCATTTGAACTGATTTATTTGAACTAGTTCATTTGAACTAGCTCATTTGAACTAGTTCATTTGAACTAGTTCATTTGAACTAGTTCATTTGAACTAGTTCATTTGAACTAGTTCATTTGAACTAGTTCATTTGAACTTGTTCATTTGAACTTGTTCATTTGAACTAGTTCATTTGAACCAGTTCATTTGAACTTGTTCATTTGAACTAGTTCATTTGAACTTGTTCATTTGAACTTGTTCATTTGAACTTGTTCATTTGAACTGGTTCATTTGAACTAGTTCATTTGAACTGATTTATTTGAACTAGTTCATTTGAACTAGATCATTTGAACTAGTTCATTTGAACTTGTTCATTTGATTTGGTTTATTTGAACTTGTTCATTTGAACTAGTGCATTTGAACTAGTTCATTTGAACTAGTTCATTTGAACTCGTTCATTTGAACTAGTTCGTTTGAACTGATTCATTTGAACTTGTTCATTTGAACTTGTTCATTTGAACTGGTTCATTTGAACTAGTTCATTTGAACTGATTTATTTGAACTAGTTCATTTGAACTAGTTCATTTGAACTAGTTCATTTGAACTAGTTCATTTGAACTAGTTTATTTGAACTTGTTCATTTGATTTGGTTTATTTGAACTTGTTCATTTGAACTAGTGCATTTGAACTAGTTCATTTGAACTAGTTCATTTGAACTCGTTCATTTGAACTAGTTCGTTTGAACTGATTCATTTGAACTTGTTCATTTGAACTTGTTCATTTGAACTGGTTCATTTGAACTAGTTCATTTGAACTGATTTATTTGAACTAGTTCATTTGAACTAGTTCATTTGAACTAGTTCATTTGAACTAGTTCATTTGAACTAGTTTATTTGAACTTGTTCATTTGATTTGGTTTATTTGAACTTGTTCATTTGAACTAGTGCATTTGAACTAGTTCATTTGAACTAGTTCATTTGAACTCGTTCATTTGAACTAGTTCGTTTGAACTGATTCATTTGAACTTGTTCATTTGAACTTGTTCATTTGAACTGGTTCATTTGAACTAGTTCATTTGAACTGATTTATTTGAACTAGTTCATTTGAACTAGCTCATTTGAACTAGTTCATTTGAACTAGTTCATTTGAACTAGTTCATTTGAACTTGTTCATTTGAACTAGTTCATTTGAACTTGTTCATTTGAACTAGTTTATTTGAACTTGTTCATTTGAACTTGTTCATTTGAACTTCTTCATTTGAACTGGTTCATTTGAACTAGTTCATTTGAACTGATTTATTTGAACTAATTCATTTGAACTAGTTCATTTGAACTAGTTCATTTGAACTTGTTCATTTGATTTGGTTTATTTGAACTTGTTCATTTGAACTAGTGCATTTGAACTAGTTCATTCGAACTAGTTCATTTGAACTCGTTCATTTGAACTAGTTCGTTTGAACTGATTCATTTGAACTTGTTCATTTGAACTTGTTCATTTGAACTGGTTCATTTGAACTAGTTCATTTGAACTGATTTATTTGAACTAGTTCATTTGAACTAGTTCATTTGATCTAGTTCATTTGAACTAGTTCATTTGAACTTGTTCATTTGATTTGGTTTATTTGAACTTGTTCATTTTAACTAGTGCATTTGAACTAGTTCATTTGAACTAGTTCATTTGAACTCGTTCATTTGAACTAGTTCGTTTGAACTCGTTCATTTGAACTAGTTCGTTTTAACCAGTTCTTTTGAACCTTTTCATTTGAACTTGTTCATCTGAACTAGTTCATTTGAACTTGTTCATTTGAACTAGTTCGTTTGAACTAGTTCGTTTGAACTGATTCATTTGAACTTGTTCATTTGAACTTGTTCATCTGAACTGGTTCATTTGAACTAGTTCATTTGAACTGGTTCATTTGAACTAGTTCATTTGAACTGATTTATTTGAACTAGTTCATTTGAACTAGCTCATTTGAAATAGTTCATTTGAACTAGTTCATTTGAACTAGTTCATTTGAACTAGTTCAATTGAACTAGTTCATTTGAACTTGTTCATTTGAACTTGTTCATTTGAACTAGTTCATTTGAACCAGTTCATTTGAACTTGTTCATTTGAACTAGTTCATTTGAACTTGTTCATTTGAACTTGTTCATTTGAACTTGTTCATTTGAACTTGTTCATTTGAACTTGTTCATTTGAACTTGTTCATTTGAACTGGTTCATTTGAACTAGTTCATTTGAACTGATTTATTTGAACTAGTTCATTTGAACTAGTTCATTTGAACTAGTTCATTTGAACTAGTTCATTTGAACTAGTTCATTTGAACTTGTTCATTTGATTTGGTTTATTTGAACTTGTTCATTTGAACTACTGCATTTGAACTAGTTCATTTGAACTAGTTCATTTGAACTCGTTCATTTGAACTAGTTCGTTTGAACTGATTCATTTGAACTTGTTCATTTGAACTTGTTCATTTGAACTGGTTCATTTGAACTGGTTCATTTGAACTAGTTCATTTGAACTGATTTATTTGAACTAGTTCATTTGAACTTGTTCATTTGAACTTGTTCATTTGAACTGGTTCATTTGAACTAGTTCATTTGAACTGATTTATTTGAACTAGTTCATTTGAACTAGTTCATTTGAACTAGTTCATTTGAACTAGTTCATTTGAACTAGTTCATTTGAACTGATTTATTTGAACTAGTTCATTTGAACTAGTTCATTTGAACTAGTTCGTTTGAACTAGTTCATTTGAACTTGTTCATTTGATTTGGTTTATTTGAACTTGTTCATTTGAACTAGTGCATTTGAACTAGTTCATTTGAACTAGTTCATTTGAACTTGTTCATTTGATTTGGTTTCTTTGAACTTGTTCATTTGAACTAGTGCATTTGAACTAGTTCATTTGAACTAGTTCATTTGAACTCGTTCATTTGAACTAGTTCGTTTGAACTCGTTCATTTGAACTAGTTCGTTTGAACTGATTCATTTGAACTTGTTCATTTGAACTTGTTCATTTGAACTGGTTCATTTGAACTAGTTCATTTTAACTGATTTATTTGAACTAGTTCATTTGAACTAGTTCATTTGAACTAGTTCACTTGAACTAGTTCATTTGAACTTGTTCATATGATTTGGTTTATTTGAACTTGTTCATTTGAACTAGTGCATTTGAACTAGTTCATTTGAACTAGTTCATTTGAACTCGTTCATTTGAACTAGTTCGTTTGAACCAGTTCGTTTGAACTGATTCATTTGAACTTGTTCATCTGAACTAGTTCATTTGAACTAGTTCATTTGAACTTGTTCATTTGAACTAGTTCGTTTGAACTAGTTCGTTTGAACTGATTCATTTGAACTTGTTCATTTGAACTTGTTCATTTGAACTGGTTCATTTGAACTAGTTCATTTGAACGGATTTATTTGAACAAGTTCATTTGAACTAGCTCATTTGAACTATTTCATTTGAACTTGTTCATTTGAACTAGTTCGTTTGAACTGATTCATTTGAACTTGTTCAATTGAACTAGTTCATTTGAACTTGTTCATTTGAACTACTTCATTTCAACGTGTTCATTTGAACTGGTTCGACTTGATTAGTTCATTTGAACTGCTGCATTCGAACAGGTTCTTGTGAGCTGGTTGAACTGGTTCATTTGAACTAGTTCATTTGAACTGGTTCATTTGAACTTGTTCATATGATTTGGTTTATTTGAACTTGTTCATTTGAACTAGTGCATTTGAACTAGTTCATTTGAACTAGTTCATTTGAACTCGTTCATTTGAACTAGTTCGTTTGAACCAGTTCGTTTGAACTGATTCATTTGAACTTGTTCATCTGAACTAGTTCATTTGAACTAGTTCATTTGAACTTGTTCATTTGAACTAGTTCGTTTGAACTAGTTCGTTTGAACTGATTCATTTGAACTTGTTCATTTGAACTTGTTCATTTGAACTGGTTCATTTGAACTAGTTCATTTGAACGGATTTATTTGAACAAGTTCATTTGAACTAGCTCATTTGAACTATTTCATTTGAACTTGTTCATTTGAACTAGTTCGTTTGAACTGATTCATTTGAACTTGTTCAATTGAACTAGTTCATTTGAACTTGTTCATTTGAACTACTTCATTTCAACGTGTTCATTTGAACTGGTTCGATTTGATTAGTTCATTTGAACTGCTGCATTCGAACAGGTTCTTGTGAGCTGGTTGAACTGGTTCATTTGAACTAGTTTTCCTTATTCCATGCACATCTGCGCTCAAATGCTTTAGAGTTGGGTCGCTCTTAACGACTCGCAACATGTCAGCATAGCTGCATCCATCGACGCTAGAAACAGTAATTGCGTCGGCCCTGGCTCGCTTTTGCAGCGGTTTGCGTCCTTTGACCACAGTCCAGCTGTTTGACTGAATTCCATCTTGCTTGGCATTAGTGGAGGTACCCTGCTGGGCCGTTGGCTTTTCGACTCCCGCTTCTCCAGCTTTGCTGTACTTAGGCTTTTTGGACGGTGTTTTCCATTGCTCAGGAGCAGCGTCCCTCGAGCGTTTGTGGGTGCTGCTATTGCCTCCTTGAGCAGCCATACTTCTTTTTGCGGTAGCTTCCTTCGTAGGCTCGCACAGCTGCTGATTATTGCTGGCCCGCGGACTTTTCTAAGTTATTTTTTTTTTTTTTCCGCGCGAAAAACCGGAAAGCACTCAATGGTGACGCCACCGCACCCCTCCCTTGGGATATGAGTGTGGGCTGACACTTCAGGGACACCTCGCGTATTTGTCGCGCAACGATAGGCTGCCCGTATTTTGCTTATCTTTTGGGTGAGTTTTACCCTCAGTTCGCACATGTATTAACTATACTATTTTACAGTGGAAAATCAGAGCTTAAGAGCAGTTTCCGACGGGACCCTTAGCAAACGCGTCCGAACTCCACGAAAAACTCGATGATGATCATTTGAGCTGGTTGAGCTGGTTGAACTGGTTTATTTGTACTAGTTCATTTGAACTTGTTCATTTGAACTGGTTCATTTGAACTAGTTCATTTGAACTGGTTCATTTGAACTAGTTCATTTGAACTGATTTATTTGAACTAGTTCATTTGAACTAGCTCATTTGAACTAGTTCATTTGAACTAGTTCATTTGAACTAGTTCATTTGAACTAGTTCATTTGAACTAGTTCATTTGAACTAGTTCATTTGAACTAGTTCATTTGAACTTGTTCATTTGAACTTGTTCATTTGAACTAGTTCATTTGAACCAGTTCATTTGAACTTGTTCATTTGAACTAGTTCATTTGAACTTGTTCATTTGAACTTGTTCATTTGAACTTGTTCATTTGAACTGGTTCATTTGAACTAGTTCATTTGAACTGATTTATTTGAACTAGTTCATTTGAACTAGATCATTTGAACTAGTTCATTTGAACTTGTTCATTTGATTTGGTTTATTTGAACTTGTTCATTTGAACTAGTGCATTTGAACTAGTTCATTTGAACTAGTTCATTTGAACTCGTTCATTTGAACTAGTTCGTTTGAACTGATTCATTTGAACTTGTTCATTTGAACTTGTTCATTTGAACTGGTTCATTTGAACTAGTTCATTTGAACTGATTTATTTGAACTAGTTCATTTGAACTAGTTCATTTGAACTAGTTCATTTGAACTAGTTCATTTGAACTAGTTTATTTGAACTTGTTCATTTGATTTGGTTTATTTGAACTTGTTCATTTGAACTAGTGCATTTGAACTAGTTCATTTGAACTAGTTCATTTGAACTCGTTCATTTGAACTAGTTCGTTTGAACTGATTCATTTGAACTTGTTCATTTGAACTTGTTCATTTGAACTGGTTCATTTGAACTAGTTCATTTGAACTGATTTATTTGAACTAGTTCATTTGAACTAGTTCATTTGAACTAGTTCATTTGAACTAGTTCATTTGAACTAGTTTATTTGAACTTGTTCATTTGATTTGGTTTATTTGAACTTGTTCATTTGAACTAGTGCATTTGAACTAGTTCATTTGAACTAGTTCATTTGAACTCGTTCATTTGAACTAGTTCGTTTGAACTGATTCATTTGAACTTGTTCATTTGAACTTGTTCATTTGAACTGGTTCATTTGAACTAGTTCATTTGAACTGATTTATTTGAACTAGTTCATTTGAACTAGCTCATTTGAACTAGTTCATTTGAACTAGTTCATTTGAACTAGTTCATTTGAACTTGTTCATTTGAACTAGTGCATTTGAACTTGTTCATTTGAACTAGTTTATTTGAACTTGTTCATTTGAACTTGTTCATTTGAACTTCTTCATTTGAACTGGTTCATTTGAACTAGTTCATTTGAACTGATTTATTTGAACTAATTCATTTGAACTAGTTCATTTGAACTAGTTCATTTGAACTTGTTCATTTGATTTGGTTTATTTGAACTTGTTCATTTGAACTAGTGCATTTGAACTAGTTCATTCGAACTAGTTCATTTGAACTCGTTCATTTGAACTAGTTCGTTTGAACTGATTCATTTGAACTTGTTCATTTGAACTTGTTCATTTGAACTGGTTCATTTGAACTAGTTCATTTGAACTGATTTATTTGAACTAGTTCATTTGAACTAGTTCATTTGATCTAGTTCATTTGAACTAGTTCATTTGAACTTGTTCATTTGATTTGGTTTATTTGAACTTGTTCATTTTAACTAGTGCATTTGAACTAGTTCATTTGAACTAGTTCATTTGAACTCGTTCATTTGAACTAGTTCGTTTGAACTCGTTCATTTGAACTAGTTCGTTTTAACCAGTTCTTTTGAACCTTTTCATTTGAACTTGTTCATCTGAACTAGTTCATTTGAACTAGTTCATTTGAACTTGTTCATTTGAACTAGTTCGTTTGAACTAGTTCGTTTGAACTGATTCATTTGAACTTGTTCATTTGAACTTGTTCATCTGAACTGGTTCATTAGAACTAGTTCATTTGAACTGGTTCATTTGAACTAGTTCATTTGAACTGATTTATTTGAACTAGTTCATTTGAACTAGCTCATTTGAAATAGTTCATTTGAACTAGTTCATTTGAACTAGTTCATTTGAACTAGTTCAATTGAACTAGTTCATTTGAACTTGTTCATTTGAACTTGTTCATTTGAACTAGTTCATTTGAACCAGTTCATTTGAACTTGTTCATTTGAACTAGTTCATTTGAACTTGTTCATTTGAACTTGTTCATTTGAACTTGTTCATTTGAACTTGTTCATTTGAACTGGTTCATTTGAACTAGTTCATTTGAACTGATTTATTTGAACTAGTTCATTTCAACTAGTTCATTTGAACTAGTTCATTTGAACTAGTTCATTTGAACTTGTTCATTTGATTTGGTTTATTTGAACTTGTTCATTTGAACTACTGCATTTGAACTAGTTCATTTGATCTAGTTCATTTGAACTCGTTCATTTGAACTAGTTCGTTTGAACTGATTCATTTGAACTTGTTCATTTGAACTTGTTCATTTGAACTGGTTCATTTGAACTGGTTCATTTGAACTAGTTCATTTGAACTGATTTATTTGAACTAGTTCATTTGAACTTGTTCATTTGAACTTGTTCATTTGAACTGGTTCATTTGAACTAGTTCATTTGAACTGATTTATTTGAACTAGTTCATTTGAACTAGTTCATTTGAACTAGTTCATTTGAACTAGTTCATTTGAACTAGTTCATTTGAACTGATTTATTTGAACTAGTTCATTTGAACTAGTTCATTTGAACTAGTTCGTTTGAACTAGTTCATTTGAACTTGTTCATTTGATTTGGTTTATTTGAACTTGTTCATTTGAACTAGTGCATTTGAACTAGTTCATTTGAACTAGTTCATTTGAACTTGTTCATTTGATTTGGTTTCTTTGAACTTGTTCATTTGAACTAGTGCATTTGAACTAGTTCACTTGAACTAGTTCATTTGAACTCGTTCATTTGAACTAGTTCGTTTGAACTCGTTCATTTGAACTAGTTCGTTTGAACTGATTCATTTGAACTTGTTCATTTGAACTTGTTCATTTGAACTGGTTCATTTGAACTAGTTCATTTTAACTGATTTATTTGAACTAGTTCATTTGAACTAGTTCATTTGAACTAGTTCACTTGAACTAGTTCATTTGAACTTGTTCATATGATTTGGTTTATTTGAACTTGTTCATTTGAACTAGTGCATTTGAACTAGTTCATTTGAACTAGTTCATTTGAACTCGTTCATTTGAACTAGTTCGTTTGAACCAGTTCGTTTGAACTGATTCATTTGAACTTGTTCATCTGAACTAGTTCATTTGAACTAGTTCATTTGAACTTGTTCATTTGAACTAGTTCGTTTGAACTAGTTCGTTTGAACTGATTCATTTGAACTTGTTCATTTGAACTTGTTCATTTGAACTGGTTCATTTGAACTAGTTCATTTGAACTGATTTATTTGAACAAGTTCATTTGAACTAGCTCATTTGAACTATTTCATTTGAACTTGTTCATTTGAACTAGTTCGTTTGAACTGATTCATTTGAACTTGTTCAATTGAACTAGTTCATTTGAACTTGTTCATTTGAACTACTTCATTTCAACGTGTTCATTTGAACTGGTTCGATTTGATTAGTTCATTTGAACTGCTGCATTCGAACAGGTTCTTGTGAGCTGGTTGAACTGGTTCATTTGAACTAGTTCATTTGAACTGGTTCATTTGAACTGGTTCATTTGAACTGGCTCATTTGAGCTGGTTCATTTGAACTACTTCATTTGAAATAGTTCATTTGAACTGGTTCTTTTCAACTGGTTCATTTGAGCTGGTTGAACTGGTTTATTTGTACTAGTTCATTTGAACTAGTTCATTTGAACTGATTTAATTGAACTAGCTCATTTGAACTAGTTCATTTGAACTAGTTCATTTGAACTTGTTCATTTGATTTGGTTTGTTTGAACTTGTTCATTTGAACTACTTTATGTGAACTTGTTCATTTGAACTGGTTCATTTGAACTAGTTAATTTGAACTGGTTCATTTGAACTGGTTCATTTGAGCTGGTTCATTTGAACTGGTTCATTTGAACTTGTTCATTTGAACTGGTTCATTTGAACTAGTTCATTTGAACTGATTTATTTGAACTAGTTCATTTGAACTAGATCATTTGAACTAGTTCATTTGAACTTGTTCATTTGATTTGGTTTATTTGAACTTGTTCATTTGAACTAGTGCATTTGAACTAGTTCATTTGAACTAGTTCATTTGAACTCGTTCATTTGAACTAGTTCGTTTGAACTGATTCATTTGAACTTGTTCATTTGAACTTGTTCATTTGAACTGGTTCATTTGAACTAGTTCATTTGAACTGATTTATTTGAACTAGTTCATTTGAACTAGTTCATTTGAACTAGTTCATTTGAACTAGTTCATTTGAACTAGTTTATTTGAACTTGTTCATTTGATTTGGTTTATTTGAACTTGTTCATTTGAACTAGTGCATTTGAACTAGTTCATTTGAACTAGTTCATTTGAACTCGTTCATTTGAACTAGTTCGTTTGAACCAGTTCATTTGAACTAGTTCGTTTGAACCAGTTCGTTTGAACCTTTTCATTTGAACTTGTTCATCTGAACTAGTTCATTTGCACTAGTTCATTTGAACTTGTTCATTTGAACTAGTTTATTTGAACTTGTTCATTTGAACTTGTTCATTTGAACTTCTTCATTTGAACTGGTTCATTTGAACTGATTTATTTGAACTAATTCATTTGAACTAGTTCATTTGAACTTGTTCATTTGATTTGGTTTATTTGAACTTGTTCATTTGAACTAGTGCATTTGAACTAGTTCATTCGAACTAGTTCATTTGAACTCGTTCATTTGAACTAGTTCGTTTGAACTGATTCATTTGAACTTGTTCATTTGAACTTGTTCATTTGAACTGGTTCATTTGAACTAGTTCATTTGAACTGATTTATTTGAACTAGTTCATTTGAACTAGTTCATTTGATCTAGTTCATTTGAACTAGTTCATTTGAACTTGTTCATTTGATTTGGTTTATTTGAACTTGTTCATTTTAACTAGTGCATTTGAACTAGTTCATTTGAACTAGTTCATTTGAACTCGTTCATTTGAACTAGTTCGTTTGAACTCGTTCATTTGAACTAGTTCGTTTTAACCAGTTCTTTTGAACCTTTTCATTTGAACTTGTTCATCTGAACTAGTTCATTTGAACTAGTTCATTTGAACTTGTTCATTTGAACTAGTTCGTTTGAACTAGTTCGTTTGAACTGATTCATTTGAACTTGTTCATTTGAACTTGTTCATCTGAACTGGTTCATTTGAACTAGTTCATTTGAACTGGTTCATTTGAACTAGTTCATTTGAACTGATTTATTTGAACTAGTTCATTTGAACTAGCTCATTTGAAATAGTTCATTTGAACTAGTTCATTTGAACTAGTTCATTTGAACTAGTTCAATTGAACTAGTTCATTTGAACTTGTTCATTTGAACTTGTTCATTTGAACTAGTTCATTTGAACCAGTTCATTTGAACTTGTTCATTTGAACTAGTTCATTTGAACTTGTTCATTTGAACTTGTTCATTTGAACTTGTTCATTTGAACTTGTTCATTTGAACTTGTTCATTTGAACTGGTTCATTTGAACTAGTTCATTTGAACTGATTTATTTGAACTAGTTCATTTGAACTAGTTCATTTGAACTAGTTCATTTGAACTAGTTCATTTGAACTAGTTCATTTGAACTTGTTCATTTGATTTGGTTTATTTGAACTTGTTCATTTGAACTACTGCATTTGAACTAGTTCATTTGAACTAGTTCATTTGAACTCGTTCATTTGAACTAGTTCGTTTGAACTGATTCATTTGAACTTGTTCATTTGAACTTGTTCATTTGAACTGGTTCATTTGAACTGGTTCATTTGAACTAGTTCATTTGAACTGATTTATTTGAACTAGTTCATTTGAACTTGTTCATTTGAACTTGTTCATTTGAACTGGTTCATTTGAACTAGTTCATTTGAACTGATTTATTTGAACTAGTTCATTTGAACTAGTTCATTTGAACTAGTTCATTTGAACTAGTTCATTTGAACTGATTTATTTGAACTAGTTCATTTGAACTAGTTCATTTGAACTAGTTCGTTTGAACTAGTTCATTTGAACTTGTTCATTTGATTTGGTTTATTTGAACTTGTTCATTTGAACTAGTGCATTTGAACTAGTTCATTTGAACTTGTTCATTTGAACTTGTTCATTTGATTTGGTTTCTTTGAACTTGTTCATTTGAACTAGTGCATTTGAACTAGTTCATTTGAACTAGTTCATTTGAACTCGTTCATTTGAACTAGTTCGTTTGAACTCGTTCATTTGAACTAGTTCGTTTGAACTGATTCATTTGAACTTGTTCATTTGAACTTGTTCATTTGAACTGGTTCATTTGAACTAGTTCATTTTAACTGATTTATTTGAACTAGTTCATTTGAACTAGTTCACTTGAACTAGTTCATTTGAACTTGTTCATATGATTTGGTTTATTTGAACTTGTTCATTTGAACTAGTGCATTTGAACTAGTTCATTTGAACTAGTTCATTTGAACTCGTTCATTTGAACTAGTTCGTTTGAACCAGTTCGTTTGAACTGATTCATTTGAACTTGTTCATCTGAACTAGTTCATTTGAACTAGTTCATTTGAACTTGTTCATTTGAACTAGTTCGTTTGAACTAGTTCGTTTGAACTGATTCATTTGAACTTGTTCATTTGAACTTGTTCATTTGAACTGGTTCATTTGAACTAGTTCATTTGAACGGATTTATTTGAACAAGTTCATTTGAACTAGCTCATTTGAACTATTTCATTTGAACTTGTTCATTTGAACTAGTTCGTTTGAACTGATTCATTTGAACTTGTTCAATTGAACTAGTTCATTTGAACTTGTTCATTTGAACTACTTCATTTCAACGTGTTCATTTGAACTGGTTCGATTTGATTAGTTCATTTGAACTGCTGCATTCGAACAGGTTCTTGTGAGCTGGTTGAACTGGTTCATTTGAACTAGTTCATTTGAACTGGTTCATTTGAACTGGTTCATTTGAACTGGCTCATTTGAGCTGGTTCATTTGAACTACTTCATTTGAAATAGTTCATTTGAACTGGTTCTTTTCAACTGGTTCATTTGAGCTGGTTGAACTGGTTTATTTGTACTAGTTCATTTGAACTAGTTCATTTGAACTGATTTAATTGAACTAGCTCATTTGAACTAGTTCATTTGAACTAGTTCATTTGAACTTGTTCATTTGATTTGGTTTATTTGAACTTGTTCATTTGAACTACTTTATGTGAACTTGTTCATTTGAACTGGTTCATTTGAACTAGTTAATTTGAACTGGTTCATTTGAACTGGTTCATTTGAGCTGGTTCATTTGAACTGGTTCATTTGAACTGATTTATTTGAACTAGTTCATTTGAACTAGCTCATTTGAACTAGTTCATTTGAACTATTTCATTTGAACTAGTTCATTTGAACTAGTTCATTTGAACTAGTTCATTTGAACTAGTTCATTTGAACTAGTTCATTTGAACTAGTTCATTTGAACTAGTTTATTTGAACTAGTTCATTTGAACTTGTTCATTTGAACTGATTTATTTGAACTAGTTCATTTGAACTAGTTCATTTGAACTAGTTCATTTGAACTAGTTCATTTGAACTAGTTCATTTGAACTAGTTCATTTGAACTAGTTCATTTTAACTTGTTCATTTGATTTGGTTTATTTGAACTTGTTCATTTGAACTAGTGCATTTGAACTAGTTCATTTGAACTAGTTCATTTGAACTCGTTCATTTGAACTAGTTCGTTTGAACCAGTTCGTTTGAACCTTTTCATTTGAACTTGTTCATCTGAACTAGTTCATTTGAACTAGTTCATTTGAACTTGTTCATTTGAACTAGTTCGTTTGAACTAGTTCGTTTGAACTGATTCATTTGAACTTGTTCATTTGAACTTGTTCATTTGAACTGGTTCATTTGAACTAGTTCATTTGAACTGGTTCATTTGAACTAGTTCATTTGAACTGATTTATTTGAACTAGTTCATTTGAACTAGCTCATTTGAACTAGTTCATTTGAACTAGTTCATTTGAACTAGTTCATTTGAACTAGTTCATTTGAACTAGTTCATTTGAACTTGTTCATTTGAACTTGTTCATTTGAACTTGTTCATTTGAACTTGTTCATTTGAACTAGTTCATTTGAACCAGTTCATTTGAACTTGTTCATTTGAACTAGTTCATTTGAACTTGTTCATTTGAACTTGTTCATTTGAACTTGTTCATTTGAACTTGTTCATTTGAACTGGTTCATTTGAACTAGTTCATTTGAACTGATTTATTTGAACTAGTTCATTTGAACTAGTTCATTTGAACTTGTTCATTTGAACTTGTTCATTTGAACTAGTTCATTTGAACTGATTTATTTGAACTAGTTCATTTGAACTAGTTCATTTGAACTAGTTCATTTGAACTAGTTCATTTGAACTAGTTCATTTGAACTAGTTCATTTGAACTTGTTCATTTGATTAGGTTTATTTGAACTTGTTCATTTGAACTAGTGCATTTGAACTAGTTCATTTGAACTAGTTCATTTAAACTCGTTCATTTGAACTAGTTCGTTTGAACTCATTCATTTAAACTTGTTCATTTGAACTGGTTCATTTGAACTAGTTCATTTGAACTGGTTCATTTGAACTAGTTCATTTGAACTGATTTATTTGAACTAGTTCATTTGAACTAGCTCATTTGAACTAGTTCATTTGAACTTGTTCATTTGAACTGGTTCATTTGAACTTGTTCATTTGAACTTGTTCATTTGAACTGGTTCATTTGAACTAGTTCATTTGAACTGATTTATTTGAACAAGTTCATTTGAACTAGCTCATTTGAACTATTTCATTTGAACTTGTTCATTTGAACTAGTTCGTTTGAACTGATTCATTTGAACTTGTTAATTTGAACTAGTTCATTTGAACTTGTTCATTTGAACTGCTGCATTCGAACAGGTTCTTGTGAGCTGGTTGAACTGGTTCATTTGAACTAGTTCATTTGAACTTGTTCATTTGAACTAGTTCGTTTGAACTAGTTCGTTTGAACTGATTCATTTGAACTTGTTCATTTGAACTTGTTCATTTGAACTGGTTCATTTGAACTAGTTCATTTGAACTGATTTATTTGAACAAGTTCATTTGAACTAGCTCATTTGAACTATTTCATTTGAACTTGTTCATTTGAACTAGTTCGTTTGAACTGATTCATTTGAACTTGTTCATTTGAACTAGTTCATTTGAACTTGTTCATTTGAACTGGTTCATTTGAACTTGTTCATTTGAACTACTTCATTTCAACTTGTTCATTTGAACTGGTTCGTTTGGACTAGTTCATTTGAACTGCTGCATTCGAACAGGTTCTTGTGAGCTGGTTGAACTGGTTCATTTGAACTAGTTTATTTGAACTGGTTCATTTGAACTGGCTCATTTGAGCTGGTTCATTTGAACTACTTCATTTGAAATAGTTCATTTGAACTGGTTCTTGTGAACTGGTTCATTTGAGCTGGTTGAACTGGTTTATTTGTACAAGTTCATTTGAACTAGTTCATTTGAACTAGTTCATTTGAACTAGTTCATTTGAACTGATTCATTTGAACTTGTTCATTTGAACTGGTTCATTTGAACTAGTTCATTTGAACTGATTTATTTGAACTAGTTCATTTGAACTGGTTCATTTGACCTAGTTCATTTGAACTGATTTATTTGAACTAGTTCATTTGAACTAGTTCATTTGAACTTGTTCATTTGAACTGGTTCATTTGAACTAGTTCATTTGAACTGGTTCATTTGAACTAGTTCATTTGAACTGATTTATTTGAACTAGTTCATTTGAACTGGTTAATTTGAACTAGTAAATTTGAAGTAGTTCATTTGAACTAGTTCATTTGAACCAGTTCATTTGAACTTGTTCATTTGAACCAGTTCATTTGAACTAGTTCATTTGAACTAGTTCATTTGAACTTGTTCATTTGAACTGGTTCATTTGAACTAGTTCATTTGAACTGGTTCATTTGAACTAGTTCATTTGAACTGATTTATTTGAACTAGTTCATTTGAACTGGTTCATTTGACCTAGTTCATTTGAACTGATTTATTTGAACTAGTTCATTTGAACTGGTTCATTTGAACTAGTTCATTTGAACTGATTTATTTGAACTAGTTCATTTGAACTGATTTATTTGAACTGGTTTATTTGTACTAGTTCATTTGAACTTGTTCATTTGAAATGATTCATTTAAACTTGTTCATTTGAACTGATTCATTTGAATTAGTTCATTTGAACTGGTTCATTTGAACTAGTTCATTTGAACTGCTTTATTTGAACTAGCTCATTTGAACTGGTTCATTTGACCTAGTTCATTTGCACTGATTTATTTGAACTAGTTCATTTGAACTTGTTCATTTGAACTGGTTCATTTGAACTAGTTCATTTGAACTGGTTCATTTGAACTTGTTCATTTGAGCTTGTTCATTGGAACTAGTTCATTTGAACTAGTTCATTTGAACTGATTTATTTGAACAAGTTCATTTGAACTAGCTCATTTGAACTATTTCATTTGAACTTGTTTATTTGAACTAGTTCGTTTGAACTGATTCATTTGAACTTGTTCATTTGAACTACTTCATTTCAACTTGTTCATTTGAACTGGTTCGTTTGGACTAGTTCATTTGAACTGATTTATTTGAACTAGTTCATTTGAACTGGTTCATTTGAACTAGTAAATTTGAAATAGTTCATTTGAACTAGTTCATTTGAACTCGTTCATTTGAACTAGTTCGTTTGAACCAGTTCGTTTGAACCTTTTCATTTAAACTTGTTCATCTGAACTAGTTCATTTGAACTAGTTCATTTGAACTTGTTCATTTGAACTAGTTCGTTTGAACTAGTTCGTTTGAACTGATTCATTTGAACTTGTTCATTTGAACTTGTTCATTTGAACTGGTTCATTCAAATGAACTAGTTCAAATGAACCAGTTCAAATGAACTAGTTCAAATGAACCAGTTCAAATGAACAAGTTCAAATGAACAAGTTCAAATGAATCAGTTCAAACGAACTAGTTCAAACGAACTAGTTCAAATGAACAAGTTCAAATGAACTAGTTCAAATGAACTAGTTCAGATGAACAAGTTCAAATGAAAAGGTTCAAACGAACTGGTTCAAACGAACTAGTTCAAATGAACGAGTTCAAATGAACTAGTTCAAATGAACTACTTCAAATTTACTAGTTCAAATGAACCAGTTCAAATGAACTAGTTCAAATAAATCAGATCAAATGAACTAGTCCAAACGAACCAGTTCAAATGAACAAGTTGAAATGAAGTAGTTCAAATGTACAAGTTCAAATGAACCAGTTCAAATGAACAAGTTCAAATGAACTAGTTCAAATGAACAAGTTCAAATGAATCAGTTCAAACGAACTAGTTCAAATAAACAAGTTCAAATGAAATAGTTCAAATGAGCTAGTTCAAATGAACTTGTTCAAATAAATCAGTTCAAATGAACTAGTTCAAATGAACTAGTTCCAATGAACAAGCTCAAATGAACAAGTTCAAATGAACCAGTTCAAATGAACTAGTTCAAATGAACCAGTTCAAATGAACAAGTTCAAATGAACTAGTTCAAATAAATCAGTGCAAATGAACTAGGTCAAATGAACCAGTTCAAATGAGCTAGTTCAAATAAAGCAGTTTAAATGAACTAGTTCAAATGAACCAGTTCAAATGAACTAATTCAAATGAATCAGTTCAAATGAACAAGTTTAAATGAATCATTTCAAATGAACTAGTTCAAATGAACTAGTACAAATAAACCAGTTCAAATAAATCAGTTCAAATGAACTAGTTCAAATAAATCAGTTCAAATGAACTAGTTCAAATGAACCAATTCAAATGAACTAGTTCAAATAAATCAGTTCAAATGAACTAGGTCAAATGAACCAGTTCAAATGAACTAGTTCAAATAAATCAGTTCAAATGAACTAGTTCAAATGAACCAGTTCAAATGAACTAGTTCAAATGAACCTGTTCAAATGAACAAGTTCAAATGAACTAGTTCAAATGAACTAGTTCAAATGAACTGGTTCAAATGAACAAGTTCAAATGAACTAGTTCAAATGAACTAGTTCAAATGAACTACTTCAAATTTACTAGTTCAAATGAACCAGTTCAAATGAACTAGTTCAAATAAATCAGTTCAAATGAACTAGTTCAAATGAACCAGTTCAAATGAACTAGTTCAAATGAACCAGTTCAAATGAACAAGTTCAAATGAACTAGTTCAAATGAACTAGTTCAAATAAATCAGTTCAAATGAACTAGGTCAAATGAACCAGTTCAAATGAACTAGTTCAAATAAATCAGTTCAAATGAACTAGTTCAAATGAACCAGTTCAAATGAACAAGTTCAAATGAATCAGTTCAAATGAACTAGTTCAAATGAACTAGTTCAAATGAACTAGTTCAAATGAACTTGTACAAATAAACCAGTTCAACCAGCTCAAATGAACCAGTTCACAAGAACCAGTTCAAATGAACTATTTCAAATGAAGTAGTTCAAATGAACCAGCTCAAATGAGCCAGTTCAAATGAACCAGTTCAAATAAACTAGTTCAAATGAACCAGTTCAACCAGCTCACAAGAACCTGTTCGAATGCAGCAGTTCAAATGAACTAGTCCAAACGAACCAGTTCAAATGAACAAGTTGAAATGAAGTAGTTCAAATGAACAAGTTCAAATGAACCAGTTCAAATGAACAAGTTCAAATGAACTAGTTCAAATGAACAAGTTCAAATGAATCAGTTCAAACGAACTAGTTCAAATGAACAAGTTCAAATGAAATAGTTCAAATGAGCTAGTTCAAATGAACTTGTTCAAATAAATCAGTTCAAATGAACTAGTTCAAATGAACCAGTTCAAATGAACAAGTTCAAATGAACAAGTTCAAATGAATCAGTTCAAACGAACTAGTTCAAACGAACTAGTTCAAATGAACAAGTTCAAATGAACTAGTTCAAATGAACCAGTTCAACCAGCTCACAAGAACCTGTTCGAATGCAGCAGTTCAAATGAACAAGTTCAAATGAACTAGTTCAAATTAACAAGTTCAAATGAATCAGTTCAAACGAACTAGTTCAAATGAACAAGTTCAAATGAAATAGTTCAAATGAGCTAGTTCAAATGAACTTGTTCAAATAAATCAGTTCAAATGAACTAGTTCAAATGAACCAGTTCAAATGAACAAGTTCAAATGAACAAGTTCAAATGAACCAGTTCAAATGAACAAGTTCAAATGAACTAGTTCAAATGAGCTAGTTCAAATGAACTAGTTCAAATAAATCAGTTCAATGAACTAGTCAATGAACCAGTTCAAATGAACTAGTTCAAATGAACCAGTTCAAATGAACAAGTTCAAATGAATGAGTTCAAATGACCAGTTCAAATGAACAAGTTCAAATGAATAGTTCAAACGACTAGTTCAAATGAACAGTTCAAATGAACTAGTTCAAATGAACAGTTTAAATTGCACTAGTTCAAATGAACAAGTTCAAATAAACCAAATCAAATGAACTAGTTCAAATGAACTAGTTCAAATGAACTAGTTCAAATGAACTAGTTCAAATGAACTAGTTCAAATGAACTAGTTCAAATAAATCAGTTCAAATGAACTAGTTCAAATGAACTAGTTCAAATGAACTAGTTCAAATGAACTAGTTCAAATAAATCAGTTCAAATGAACTAGTTCAAATGAACCAGTTCAAATGAACA
>NW_022045783.1:0-33777 GCF_003285905.1 Drosophila hydei
ATAAATTTAATAAATATATGCTTAGAATTAGCAATTGTTTAAAATTAATTATAATTTATTTTATAAAATAAATTATTTATTATATTTTAATTATTTATTGAAATATTAATTTTAATTTAAAATTAGTAATAATGATAAAATTAGTATATTTTACTGTAAGTATAAATTTAAATGAAAAGATATATAAGAATTCGGCAAAAATAATGTTCGCCTGTTTAACAAAAACATGTCTTTTTGAAGTAAATTTAAAGTCTGACCTGCCCACTGAAATTTTAAATGGCCGCAGTATTCTAACTGTGCAAAGGTAGCATAATCATTAGTCTTTTAATTGAAGGCTGGAATGAATGGTTGGACGAAATATTAACTGTTTCATTTAATTTTTTTTAGAATTTTATTTTTAGTCAAAAAGCTAAAATTTATTTAAAAGACGAGAAGACCCTATAAATCTTTATAGTTTATTTATTTTAATTGTAAAGATTAATTTTATTATAATAAAATAAAATATTTTATTGGGGTGATATTAAATTTAAAAAACTTTTAATTGTAATAATTCATTAATTTATGAATAATTGATCCATTAATAATGATTAAAAATTTAAGTTACTTTAGGGATAACAGCGTAATTTTTTGGAGAGTTCATATCGATAAAAAAGATTGCGACCTCGATGTTGGATTAAGATATAATTTTGGGTGTAGCCGTTCAAATTTTAAGTCTGTTCGACTTTTAAATTCTTACATGATCTGAGTTCAAACCGGCGTAAGCCAGGTTGGTTTCTATCTTTAAAAAATTATAATATTTTAGTACGAAAGGACCAAATATTAAAATAATTATATTTTTAGTATGAATATTATTAATTGAAAAGCTATTTTGGCAGATTAGTGCAATAAATTTAGAATTTATTTATGTAATTTTATTTACAAATAGTACTTGTTTTATATAGAATTAATTATGTCTTTAATTGGGAGTTTATTATTAATTATTTGTGTACTTGTAAGAGTGGCTTTTTTAACTTTGTTAGAGCGGAAAGTTTTAGGATATATTCAGATTCGTAAAGGTCCTAATAAAGTTGGGTTAATAGGAATTCCTCAACCTTTTTGTGATGCGATTAAGTTATTTATAAAAGAACAAACTTATCCTTTATTATCAAATTATTTAACATATTATATTTCTCCAATTTTATCTTTATTTTTATCTTTAGTTGTATGGATATGTATACCTTTTTTTATTAAATTATATTCTTTTAATTTAAGAGGGTTATTTTTTTATGTTGTACAAGATTAGGAGTTTATACTGTTATAGTAGCTGGTTGATCTTCTAATTCAAATTATGCGTTATTAGGGGGGGTTTACGAGCTGTTGCTCAGACAATTTCTTATGAAGTTAGATTAGCTTTAATTTTACTTTCTTTTGTATTTTTAATTGGTGGGTATAATTTTGTATACTTTTATTATTATCAGTCTTATGTCTGGTTTTTAATTATTCTTTTTCCTATAGCATTAGTTTGAATTACTATTTCTTTAGCTGAAACTAATCGAACTCCTTTTGATTTTGCTGAAGGAGAATCTGAGTTAGTTTCTGGATTTAATGTAGAATATAGAAGAGGGGGATTTGCATTAATTTTTTTGGCAGAATATGCAAGAATTTTATTTATAAGAATATTGTTTTGTGTAATTTTTTTAGGGTGTGATGTATTTAATTTATTATTTTATTTTAAACTTATATTAATTTCATTTGTTTTTATTTGGGTTCGAGGAACTTTACCTCGATTTCGTTATGATAAGTTAATATATTTAGCTTGAAAATGTTTTTTGTCATTTTCTTTAAATTATTTATTATTTTTTATTGGTTTTAAAATTTTATTATTTTCTTTATTATTATGAATTAAATTTAGTAAAGTTAATAGAAAATAAAATTTCTATCTTATGTTTTCAAAACATATGCTTATTCAAGCTCATTAACTAATTTAATAAATTATCTCATCATTTATTAACGATTGGGTTAATTAAATAATATAAAAAATAGATTACAGTTAAAATTTGTCCAATTAATACATAAGGTTCTTCAACGGGGCGAGCTCCAATTCAAGTTAATAAAATTACAGTAACAACTATAATTCAAAATAGAATTTGATTAATTGGGTAAAATTGAATTCCTCGGAATTTTCTTAAATTGTAAAAGGGGAGAATTATTAAAATAGCAATTGAAAGAACTAGAGCAATAACTCCTCCTAATTTATTGGGGATAGAACGGAGAATGGCGTAAGCAAATAAAAAATATCATTCAGGTTGGATATGAGCAGGAGTAACAAGAGGGTTAGCAGGGGTAAAATTATCTGGGTCTCCAAGTAAATTTGGGTTAATTAAAATTAAAGAAATTAATAAAAAAATTATAACAATAAAACCAACAATATCCTTGTAAGTAAAATAAGGATGGAAAGGAATTTTATCTGTATTTGAATTTAATCCAATAGGGTTATTTGATCCAGTTTGGTGTAGAAATAATAAATGAATTATTGTTATTGCTAAAACAATAAAAGGTAAAATGAAATGAAAAGTGAAGAATCGTGTTAAAGTTGCGTTATCAACTGCGAATCCCCCTCAAATTCATTGTACTAAATCAAGTCCTAAATAAGGTACTGCTGATAATAAATTTGTAATGACTGTTGCTCCTCAAAAAGATATTTGTCCTCAAGGTAGAACATATCCTATAAATGCAGTTCCTATAACAAGGAATAAAATAATTACCCCAATTATTCATGTTGGGGTGAATAAATAAGAGCCATAATAAATTCCTCGCCCAACATGTAGGTAAATACAAATAAAAAAAAAAGAGGCTCCATTAGCGTGTATAGTTCGTAATAATCAACCATAATTTACATCTCGATAGATATGATTTACTCTATTAAAAGCTATATTAACATCTGCTGTGTAATGTATAGCTAAAAATAAACCGGTTAAAATTTGAATAATTAAACATAATCCTAATAATGATCCAAAATTTCATCATGCAGAAATGTTAATTGGTGCAGGTAAATCGACTAATGCATTATTAGCAATTTTAAATAAGGGATGTGAGGTTCGTAGAGGTTTGTTCATTAGTTTATTAAACGTAAAGGTCCCTTGAATATTTTTGTAATTTTTACAATAACAATTAAAGTAATTAATAAATAATTTATTAATAAAATTGTTACAAAATTTGTTGGGGAATTATAAAGTTTGTTAAGAGAGAGTGTATTTTCTGGAAAATAAGAGTAGATGTTAGAAATATTTTGTATTTCGTTATTTATAAAAAAAAAATTAAAATAATTTTTATCAATAAATAAAAATATAAAAATTCTTAAAAATATTAAAATAAAACAAATTAGAGTCAGTTTAATAGAAAAATTAAATATTTCATTAGAAGCTAAAGAAGTAACATAAATAAATAAAACTAACATACCCCCTAAAAAAATTAAAAATAAAATATATGAGAATCAAAAAGTTTTTGTTATTATACCTGTAATTAAACAAATTAAAATTGTTTGAATTAATAAAGTTAAACCTATAGCTAATGGGTGAATTATATTAATAAAAATAATTGAAGTGAAAAAAATTATTGCGTAAAGAATTAATTGAAGAATTTCAAGAGGTAGTTTATATAAAATATTAATTTTGGGGATTAATGAAAAAGAAATTCTTTTCTCTTGAAGTTTTAAAAGAAATAATCTTATTTTTGATTTACAAGACCAATGTTTTTATTAAACTATTAAAACTAATGATTATAATTTTGTATTGAAGTTTACCTGTGATTTTATTTATTTTTGGGTTATTTTGTTTTGTATCAAATCGTAAACATTTACTTTCTATGCTTTTAAGTTTAGAATTTATTGTTCTTGTTTTATTTTTTTTATTATTTTTATACTTAAATATATTAAGTTATGAAAATTATTTTAGAATAATATTTTTAACTTTTAGAGTGTGTGAAGGAGCTTTGGGGTTATCAATTTTAGTTTCGATAATTCGAACTCATGGAAATGATTATTTTCAATCTTTTAGAATTATATAATGTTAAAATTAATTTTTTTTTTAATTTTTTTAAGCCCTCTTTGTTTTATAAATAATATATTTTGAATGGTGCAAGTTATACTATTTTTTATTAGATTTGTTATATTATTAATAAATAATTTTTTAAATTATTGAACAAGAATTTCCTATTTTTTAGGGGGGGATATATTATCTTATGGGCTAATTTTATTAAGTTTGTGAATTTGTTCATTAATAATTATGGCAAGTGAAAGAGTTAATAAATATAATAACTACAAAAATTTATTTTTATTAAATATTGTTGTATTATTATTATTTTTAGTTTTAACTTTTAGAAGAATAAGATTATTTATATTTTATTTATTTTTTGAAAGAAGATTAATTCCTACTTTATTTTTAATTTTAGGGTGAGGGTATCAACCAGAACGTTTACAAGCAGGAATTTATTTATTATTTTATACATTATTAGTTTCTTTACCTATATTAATTGGTATTTTTTTTATAATAAATAAAATAGGAACAATAAATTTTTATTTAATAAATAATTTTATATTTAATTATGATTTATTATATTTTTGTATAATAAGAGCGTTTTTAGTAAAAATACCAATATTTTTAGTTCATTTGTGGTTGCCAAAGGCTCATGTTGAAGCACCGGTATCAGGATCAATAATTTTAGCTGGTATTATATTAAAGTTAGGGGGTTACGGTATATTGCGGGTTATTAGAATAATACAACTTATTAATTTAAAGTATAGATTTGTTTGAATTAGAATTAGTTTAGTAGGTGGAGTTTTAGTTAGTTTAGTATGTTTACGTCAAACTGATTTAAAAGCTTTAATTGCATATTCTTCTGTAGCTCATATAGGAATTGTGTTAGCGGGTTTATTGACGATAAGATATTGAGGTTTATGTGGTTCTTATAGATTAATACTTGCTCATGGGCTTTGTTCATCTGGATTATTTTGTTTGGCAAATATTTCTTATGAACGATTAGGAAGACGAAGTTTATTAATTAATAAGGGAATATTAAATTTTATACCTGCTATAGCATTATGATGATTTTTGTTAAGATCAGCTAATATAGCTGCTCCTCCTACATTAAATTTATTAGGAGAAATTTCATTAATTAATAGAATTGTTTCTTGATCATGGGTTTCAATAATTATATTATCTTTACTATCTTTTTTTAGAGCTGCTTATACTCTATATTTATATTCTTTTAGACAACATGGGAAGATTTTTTCTGGGGCCTATGCTTTTAGAGGAGGTAAAATTCGTGAATATTTATTATTACTATTACACTGATTACCTTTAAATTTATTAATTGTAAAGAGTGAGACATGTATATTATGAATTTATTTAAATAGTTTAATAAAAATACTAATTTGTGGTGTTAGTGATATGATGTATTCATTTTAGATCGTGAAATATATATCAATTTGTAGAATTAGATTTATTAATTTAATTTTTATTAGAATATCATGTTTTATTTTAAGATTAAATTTTTTAATAAATGATATAGTTTATTTTATTGAGTGAGAGTTAGTATCATTAAATTCAGTTTCAATTGTTATAACTTTTTTATTTGATTGAATAAGTCTTTTATTTATATCTTTTGTTTTAATAATTGCTTCTTTAGTAATTTATTATAGAAAAGAATATATAAGAAGAGATGTGAATATTAATCGATTTATTATATTAGTATTAATATTTGTTTTATCAATAATAATATTAATTATTAGACCAAATTTAATTAGAATTTTACTTGGATGAGATGGTTTGGGGTTGGTTTCCTATTGTTTAGTGATTTATTTTCAAAATATTAAATCATATAATGCTGGGATATTAATTGCTTTATCAAATCGTATTGGAGATGTAGCTTTATTATTGGCGATTGCTTGAATATTAAATTATGGGGGGTGAAATTATGTATTTTATTTAGAAATTATGCAAAATGAATATGAAATAATATTAATTGGAAGTTTGGCTATATTAGCTGCTATAACAAAAAGAGCTCAAATTCCATTTTCTTCTTGATTACCGGCGGCTATAGCAGCTCCAACTCCTGTTTCTGCTTTAGTTCATTCTTCAACTTTAGTAACAGCGGGTGTATACTTATTAATTCGATTTAATATTTTATTGGTAAATAGATGGTTAGGCCAATTTTTATTGTTATTATCTGGATTGACAATATTTATAGCAGGATTAGGAGCTAATTTTGAATTTGATTTAAAAAAGATTATTGCTTTATCAACTTTAAGTCAGCTTGGGTTAATAATAAGAATTTTATCTATAGGATTTTATAAATTAGCTATATTTCATTTATTAACTCATGCATTATTTAAAGCTTTATTATTTATATGTGCTGGGGCAATTATTCATAATATAAATAATTCACAAGATATTCGATTAATAGGAGGATTAAGAATTCACATGCCTCTTACTTCTGCTTGTTTTAATGTTTCTAATTTAGCTTTGTGTGGGATGCCCTTTTTAGCTGGGTTTTATTCAAAGGATTTGATTTTAGAAGTTGTAATAATTAGAAATATTAATATATTTTCTTTTTTTCTTTATTTTTTTTCTACCGGGTTAACTGTTTGTTATTCTTTTCGTTTAGTTTATTATTCAATAACAGGAGATTTAAATTGTAGAAGTTTAAATATATTAAATGATGAAGGGTGAATTATACTGCGAGGGATATTAGGTTTATTAATTATAAGAATTATTGGTGGAAGAATATTAAATTGATTAATTTTTCCAACCCCGGATATAATTTGTTTACCTATTTATATAAAATTATTAATTTTATTTGTTTGTATTGTAGGAGGATTAATAGGTTATCTAATTTCTTTAAGAAATTTATATAGAATTAATAAATCTTTAAGATTTTATGCATTAACAAATTTTATAGGTTCCATATGATTTATGCCTTATATTAGAACTTATGGGTTAATTTATTTTCCTTTAAATTATGGGCAAATTGTTTGTAAAAGTTTTGATCAAGGCTGATCAGAATATTTTGGGGGACAACATTTATATAAAAAATTAGTGGATTCTTCTCAAATTTTATTTTTAATACATAATAATAGATTAAAAATTTATTTAATATTATTTGTATTTTGAATTTTAATTTTAATAGCATTTTTTATAATTTTGTAAATTCAAATAGCTCATATTTAGAGTATAACATTGAAGATGTTATGGTGGTTGTTAAACCTTTGAATATTGTGAATTAATTATAGTAATTTATAAAAAAAAAATTTTATTCTTACAATGAAAATGTAAAGTTTTATTTAAACTATATAAATAGAAGTGTAAATGGAATTTAACCATTAAAAGAAAAAAGTTAGCAGCTTTTACTTGAACACCACACTTCCTTAATTGGAGATAATTCTCAATTTTATCATTAACAGTGATAGACCTCTATTTTGGTTTCAATTAAAAAGAATAAGGGTAAATTTACCTAAGATTAGGTCGAAACTAATTGCAATTAATCGCTTCATATTCATTAAAATATAAGGTAGATTGAAAATTCAATACTTTTTGAATGCAAATCAAATGTTATACTTAACTACAACCCTAAGTTTATGTTAATTTGATCAGTTTAATATACCTTGATTTCACTCATGATAAAGTCCAATTAATAAAATTAGAATAAAAATAATTGATGTTATTGTTCAAACAAGTAAGTTTGAAAATTTAAAAATAATAATTATAGGTAAAATTAATGCAATTTCTACATCAAAAATTAAAAAAATAATTGTGATTAAAAAAAATCGAAGAGAAAATGGAAGGCGAGAAGAAGATTTTGGGTCAAATCCACATTCAAAAGGTGAACATTTTTCTCGATCAACTAAAGTTTTTTTTGATAAAATTGAAGCTAAAATTATTACAATAAATGAGATTATTATAATAATTGAAGAAATTATAATAATTGAAAAAATTATCTATACTATTATTAATAGACCTTATGATTGGAAGTCAAATATACTTTTATACTATATAGATAATTATGGGATGATTAACCTCCTCATCAATAAATTGTGATATATAAAAATAATCATACTACATCTACAAAATGTCAATATCAAGCTGCAGCTTCAAATCCAAAATGATGATTTTTTGAAAAATGATTATTTAAATGTCGTAATAAACAAATTAATAAAAAGGTTGTCCCAATTAAAACGTGAATACCATGAAATCCTGTAGCTATATAAAATGTAGAACCATAAACTGAGTCTGCAATTGTGAAGGGGGCTTCAATATATTCATATGCTTGTAATATAGTAAAATAAATTCCTAATAGAACTGTAAAAAATAAGCCTTGAGTTGTTTGAGAGTGGTTTCTTTCTATCAAACTATGGTGAGCTCATGTTACTGTGACTCCCGATGTTAATAAGATTGCTGTATTTAATAAAGGAATTTGAAATGGGTTAAATGAAATAATACCAGCTGGAGGTCATGAAGCTCCTAGTTCAATTGCTGGGGATAAACTTCTATGGAAAAAAGCCCAGAAAAATCTTACAAAAAATAAGACTTCAGATAAAATAAATAAAATTATTCCTCATCGTAATCCAATAGTTACAGCGTATGTATGTAGTCCTTGGTATGTGCCTTCTCGAGATACATCTCGTCATCATTGGTAAACAGTAAGAATTGTAATAATATTTCCTAATAAAAATAAAGAAGTATCATATTGGTGGAATCATTTAACTATTCCTGAAACAGTTGTCATAGCTCCAATTGCACCTGTTAAAGGTCATGGGCTGTAATCAACGAGATGAAATGGGTGATTTGAATGTGTTGACATTTAATAAATAAATTAATTTACTTCTCTAGAGTATAAAGTTCTTAAAACAGCGAACACATAAGATTGAATTATAGCTACAGCAGATTCTAAAACTAATAAAGCAATTTGTCCAACTAGTAAAAATGTAACTAAAATATAAGATATTGAAGGACCTGTGTTACCTAATAAAGTTAATAATAAATGCCCAGCAATTATATTAGCTGTTAATCGTACAGCTAAAGTTCCTGGTCGGATAATATTTCTAATTGTTTCAATACATACTATAAAAGGTATAAGGATAGCTGGGGTACCTTGAGGCACTAAATGAGCAAATATATGTTGGGTATGATTAATTCATCCGTAGATTATAAAAGATAATCATAAAGGTAGAGCTAAAGATAGAGTTAATGTTAAATGGCTTGTTCTTGTGAAAATATACGGGAATAAGCCTATAAAATTATTAAATAAAATTAAAGAAAATAATGAAATAAAAATAAATGTTGAACCATTATGTCTTGAAGGTCCTAATAGTGTTTTAAATTCTTTATGTAAAGTTAGTAAAATTGAATTTCAAAAAATATTATACCGAGAAGGTATTAATCAATAAGCTGAAGGAATTATTAAAAGTCCTAAAAATGTTCTAATTCAATTTAATGATAAACCGAAAATTGCTGATGGGTCAAATACAGAAAATAAATTTGTTATCATTTTCAATTTATTGAATTTAAATTAATTCTTTTTAATTCATTTGATTTAGGAGAAGAAGGTATGTATGAATAATAATTTAATGAACAAAATAAAATAAAAATAATTGAGAAAGTAAAAAATAATAAAAGTCATCTAATAGGAGCTATTTGAGGAATTAAAAAATATTAAAAATTTAATAATTTTAGTTTGACATACTAATGTTATAAGTTTAACTAATTTTTTCACAAAAAGTAATCGTTAATTTACTATGAAATGGTTTAAGAGACCAGTACTTACTTTCAGTCATCTTGTGATGAATTTAAATTATTAGAAATTCATTTAATAAAATAGTTTACAGGAACTCTTTCAATTACAATCGGTATAAAACTATGATTAGCCCCACAAATTTCTGAACATTGTCCATAAAATAATCCTGGGCGGTTAATAAAAAAATTTGTTTGATTTAGGCGACCTGGGGTTCCATCAACTTTTACACCTAAAGCAGGAATTGTTCACGAATGAATTACATCAGCGGCAGTCACTAAAATTCGAATTTGAGAATTTATAGGTAAAACGATTCGGTTATCGACATCTAAAAGACGAAACCCATCTGTTGTTAATTCATTTGTTGGAATTATGTAAGAATCAAATTCAATGTTATTGAAATCTGAATATTCATAACTTCAGTACCATTGATGACCAATTCTTTTTAAAGTTACAGAAGGCTCATTAATTTCATCTAAAAGGTATAAAAGTCGTAAAGAAGGAAATGCAATAAATAAAAGAATAATTGCAGGAAGAATAGTTCAAATTATTTCAATTAATTGACCATGTAAAAGAAATCGATTTACATATTTATTAAAAAATAATATAAATATAAGGTATCCTACTAATACAGTAATTATAATTAAAATTAATAAGGCATGATCATGAAAAAAAATTAATTGTTCTATTAAAGGAGAAGCACTATCTTGAAGACCTAAATTAGCTCGTGTTGACATTAGTATTTTCTAATAAAAGTTAAATACTTTATATATGGAGCTTAAATCCATTGCACTAATCTGCCATATTAGAATGATTAATTAGTTAATAAAGGTAACTCAGAATATCTGTGTTCAGCAGGTGGGGTATTTTGGTATCATTCAATTGAAGAATTTAATTGAATAGGGTAGATAACTTGTCGTTGTGATACAAGACTTTCTCAAATAATATAGAAAAAAAATAAAATTCCTAAAAGTGAAATAGATGAACCAATTGTTGAAATTACATTTCATGTTGTGTAAGCATCTGGGTAGTCAGAGTATCGACGAGGTATCCCGGCTAATCCAAGAAAATGTTGAGGGAAAAAAGTAAGATTTACTCCGATAAATATAATAATAAATTGACTTTTTAATCATTTATTATTTAATGTAAGTCCAGTAAATAAAGGGTATCAATGAATAAATCCTGCTATAATTGCAAATACAGCTCCTATTGATAAAACATAGTGAAAATGAGCAACTACATAGTATGTATCATGTAAAATAATATCCACTGAAGAATTAGCTAATACAACTCCTGTTAAACCTCCAACTGTGAATAAAAATACAAACCCTAAAGCCCATAAAATAGCAGGGGAGTATGTAAGTTGTGCCCCATGTAAAGTTGCTAATCAACTAAAAATTTTGATACCCGTAGGAACAGCAATAATTATAGTTGCAGATGTGAAGTAGGCTCGAGTATCAACATCTATTCCTACAGTGAATATATGATGAGCTCAAACAATAAATCCAAGTAAACCAATTGCAAGTATAGCGTAAATTATCCCTAAAGATCCGAAAGTTTCCTTTTTTCCTGATTCTTGACTAATAATATGCGAAATTATTCCAAATCCAGGTAAAATTAAAATATAAACTTCAGGGTGACCAAAAAATCAAAATAAATGTTGGTAAAGGATTGGGTCACCTCCTCCTGCAGGGTCAAAAAATGATGTGTTTAAATTTCGATCAGTTAGTAACATAGTAATAGCCCCGGCTAAAACTGGAAGTGATAATAATAATAAAAGTGCAGTAATTACGACTGATCAAACAAATAAAGGTATACGATCAAGAGTAATTCCTGTTGATCGTATATTAATTACAGTTGTAATAAAATTAACTGCCCCTAAAATTGAAGAGATTCCGGCTAAATGTAAAGAAAAAATAGCTAAATCTACAGAAGCTCCTCCATGGGCGATTCCTGATGATAGAGGTGGGTAAACAGTTCACCCTGTCCCAGCTCCGTTTTCAACTATACTTCTTACTAATAAAAGTGATAAAGCAGGGGGAAGAAGTCAAAATCTTATATTATTTATTCGTGGGAAAGCTATATCAGGAGCTCCTAATATTAAAGGAACTAATCAATTTCCAAACCCACCGATTATAATAGGTATCACTATAAAAAAAATTATAACAAAAGCATGTGCAGTGACGATTACATTATAAATTTGGTCGTCTCCAATTAAAGCACCAGGATGACCCAGTTCAGCTCGGATTAGAATACTTAATGATGTTCCCACTATTCCCGCTCAAGCTCCGAAAATAAAATATAAAGTTCCAATATCTTTGTGATTTGTTGAAAATAACCATTGTCGCGATTAAGTGGCTGAAATTTAGGCGATAGATTGTAAATCTATTTATAAGAATTATTCTTCTTAATCAATTAAAATAAAGGTCTTATAGTCAACAATGATATCAAACTGCAATTTTGAAGGTGTAAAATTTACTAAGGCTTAAAGGGTATCCCTATATTTATAGCTTTGAAGGCTATTAGTTTATTTAACTTAAAGCCTTAGCTTAAAATATCATATAAAATAATGAAATTAGGAATATACCAAAAATTGAAAAAAATGTTATTAATAAATACAATTTTATAACAAAATTATTAATTTGTCAATTTGTTACTCAATTATTTTCATAATAATTTAGTATAAATGCTGAATAACAAATTCGTAAATAAAAAAATAAAGTAATTAATGTTGATATTAATATAATAAATAATTGAAAGTATTGATTACAATAAGTTATTTGTTGAATTACGATTCATTTAGGAAAAAATCCTAAAAATGGAGGCAATCCCCCTAAAGATAAAAAATTTATAAATAAAATAAATTTTATTATCTTATTTTGAGAAAATCAAGAAAATAATTGATTTAAATGAAATAGTTTAAAAATATTAAATATAAAAGTTAAAGTAAAAGATAAAAATGAATAAAATAAAAAATAAACAAATCAAACTGATTCACTAATTATTAAAGCTCTTAATATTCATCCTAAATGGTTAATTGAAGAATAAGCTATTAATTTTCGTAAAGAAGTTTGGTTTAACCCTCCTAAGGCTCCAATAATAACTGATAAAATTACACTAATTAATAAAAGATTTTTTAAATTTAAATATGAAATTAATATTAAAGGGGCAATTTTTTGCCAAGTTATTAATAAAAGTGAATTTATTCATGTTAAACCCTCTATTAAATTTGGGAACCAAAAATGAAAAGGAGCCGCTCCTCTTTTTATCAGTAAAGTTGATAAAATAATTATAGAAATAAAAGATCTATTTGTTTCATAATTTATATTATTCTTTAATATTAACAAAATTACAGAAAATAATAACACAGTTGAAGCAAGAGCTTGAGTTAAAAAATACTTTAAAGAAGCTTCGGTAGATTTTAAATTATTACTATCTCTTATAAGGGGGATAAAAGATAACAAATTAATTTCAAGACCTATTCAAGCTCCTAATCAAGAATTAGAAGTAACTGTAATTAAAGTTCCAATAATTATTATTAATATAAATAAAATTTTTGAAGAGTTATTAAAAATTAAAAAGAAAAGGATTAAAACCTTTATAAATGGGGTATGAACCCAGTAGCTTAATTAGCTTATCTTTTTAAATATTATATTTTAGTGTACGATGCACAAAAGTTTTTGATACTTTTAGAAATAGTTTAATTCTATTAGGTATAAATTCTCTCTCTAAAAAACAATAAAAGTGATTAATGAATGTAGAATACTACATGATTTACCCTATCAAGGTAATCCTTTTTATCAGGCAATTCATTATTAATAGTTTTTGCTGCTTCTTTTTTTTTTTTTTTTTTTTTTATTGCACTTTTTTTGTTGATATTGATTTTTTTTAGAAAATAAGTTTTTACATTAAATAATACTTTATAGTATTTTTTTTAAAAAAAATACTATAATATTGTAAATAATTAAAATTTTCTATATAGATATATATGTTAATGTAAATCTTCAACAATATATAAATATATAAATATATAATAATTTATAAAAATTATATAAATTTATATAAATTAAAATAATATTAGATAAATCTTTTAAATATAGATTTTTTTTTACTATAAATGTAATGATTTTTGGATTGCGAAATTTTTTATTTAAATTGTTAATTATATAAAAATATATTAAATATTTATATATATATATATTATCTATTAATTTAAACTTAGTATATATATTTTTTTTTGAAATTTTATTGATTAGAAATTAATTCAAAAATTTTATAGAAATTGATTTTTTTTAAAAAATAACTTTTTTTGTAAAATAATACTTTATAGTATTTTAAAAAAATTAAATAGTATTTTTTAAAAATAATTAAAATTTTCTATATAGATATATATGTTAATGTAAATCTTCAACAATATATAAATATATAAATATATAATAATTTATAAAAATTATATAAATTTATATAAATTAAAATAATATTAGATAAATCTTTTAAATATAGATTTTTTTTTACTATAAATGTAATGATTTTTGGATTGCGAAATTTTTTATTTAAATTGTTAACTATATAATAATATATTAAATATTTATATATATATATATTATCTATTAATCTAGACTTAGTATATAAAAAATTTTTTAAAAAAAATATAAATTTTAATATAAATAAGTTTTCTTTTTTACTAATTTTTTAAAATTACAAAAAAAAAAAAAAAAAAAGAGAGAGAATTTTTATAAGTAACAAAATTGCTATTATTTACTTATTATTTTTGAAGTTATTAAGTTATTAAATGTTAATTATTTTTGTGGAATTTTAATATTTTTTTTTATTTTTAAATTATTAATTATTTTATAAATTTTAAATCTATTAAAAATTTTTGTAATTTTGTTAATTTATAAAAATTTATGATTTTTATAAATTATTGTGTATTAATTTTAATTTAAATTAAAATTTACTAAAATGTAATATTTATAATAAAATTGCTTTAAAAATTTTTTGGAGATTTTTTTTTATTAAAATAGTTAATAATGATTAAATTAATAATTTTTTAAAAGATTATAATAATTTATAAAGGGGTCATTTATATTATCAGATTTAGTGATTAAAATTAATTATTAAAATAAAATAGAATTTTTTAGGAATAAATTATTATTATAAGTTATTAAATTAATTAAAATTTGTAAAATTTTTATAAATACTTATTAAATTAATATATTAAAGTTTTATTTTGGCTTAAAAATTTGTTATTAATTTGATTTATATGTAAATTTTTGTGTGAAATTTTATTAATTTTAAAAATTAATAAATTATTTATAGCCGCAGTAATTAATTTTATAGATTAAAGAAATTTAGATATAGTAATATTAAAGAGTACAGATAAAATTGGTGCCAGCAATCGCGGTTACACTAATTGTACAAATGAATTTTTTCAGTAAAAGTTAAATTAAATTTTGTTAAATATAATTAAATTTATTAAGTGAAATTTTAAATTTAAATTTTTTATAAAATATATAATTGAAGCTTAAAAATTTTAATAAAAAACTAGGATTAGATACCCTATTATTTAAAATGTAAATATAAATACTTAAGTAGTAGTAGTTATGTTCTTGAAACTTAAAAAATTTGGCGGTATTTTAGTCTATCCAGAGGAACCTGTTTTGTAATCGATAATCCACGATGGACCTTACTTAAATTTGTAATCAGTTTATATACCGTCGTTATCAGAATATTTTATAAGAATAATAATATTCAATAATTTTTATTAAAATTTATATCAGATCAAGGTGTAGCTTATATTTATGTAATAATGGGTTACAATAAATTAATTTAAACGGATAAAATTATGAAAAAATTTTTGAAGGTGGATTTGGTTGTAAAATTATAAAGATAAATAATTTGATTTTAGCTCTAAAATATGTACACATCGCCCGTCGCTCTTATTATTAAGGTAAGATAAGTCGTAACATAGTAGATGTACTGGAAAGTGTATCTAGAATGACAATTTAAAGCTTATTTAGTAAAGCATTTCATTTACATTGAAAAGATTTTTGTGCAAATCAATATAAATTGATTAGATTTTATTTATTAATTTTATTTATTTTAATTGAAAATATTAAAAATAATTTTATAATAAAAAGTTTTAGTATTGTTTAAAGAAAAAATAAATTTAATAATAGTTTAATAGTATTGTAAAAGAAAATTGAAATAATTTGAAAAATTTTTATTTTAAAAGAAAATTTAATTTATTGTACCTTGTGTATCAGTGTTTATTAAATAAAAAATATTGAAAATATTTTTCTCGATTTTAAAAGAGTTAATATAATATGTAAGTTAATGTAGTAAAATTATTTATAATATTATATTAGAAATGAAATGTTATTCGTTTTTAAAGGTATCTAGTTTTTCAAGAAATGAATTTAATTCAGAATTTATAGATTTATTTAATAATTTTTTTAATTAAATGATTTATAAATTTAATATTTTATGGGATAAGCTATAAAATAAAGTTTTATAAATAATAAATAAATTTAATAAATATATGCTTAGAATTAGCAATTGTTTAAAATTATGTTATAATTTATTTTATAAAATAAATTATTTATTATATTTTAATTATTTATTGAAATATTAATTTTAATTTTTAAAATTAAGTAATAATGATAAAATTAGTATATTTTACTGTAAGTATAAATTTAAATGAAAAGATTATATAAAGAATTCGGCAAAAATAATGTTCGCCTGTTTAACAAAAACATGTCTTTTTGAAGTAAATTTAAAGTCTGACCTGCCCACTGAAATTTTAAATGGCCGCAGTATTCTAACTGTGCAAAGGTAGCATAATCATTAGTCTTTTAATTGAAGGCTGGAATGAATGGTTGGACGAAATATTAACTGTTTCATTTAATTTTTTTTAGAATTTTATTTTTTAGTCAAAAAGCTAAAATTTATTTAAAAGACGAGAAGACCCTATAAATCTTTATATTTTATTTATTTTAATTGTAAAGATTAATTTTATTATAATAAAATAAAATATTTTATTGGGGTGATATTAAAATTTAAAAAACTTTTAATTGTAATAATTCATTAATTTATGAATAATTGATCCATTAATAATGATTAAAAATTTAAGTTACTTTAGGGATAACAGCGTAATTTTTTTGGAGAGTTCATATCGATAAAAAAGATTGCGACCTCGATGTTGGATTAAGATATAATTTTGGGTGTAGCCGTTCAAATTTTAAGTCTGTTCGACTTTTAAATTCTTACATGATCTGAGTTCAAACCGGCGTAAGCCAGGTTGGTTTCTATCTTTAAAAAATTATAATATTTTAGTACGAAAGGACCAAATATTAAAATAATTATATTTTTAGTATGAATATTATTAATTGAAAAGCTATTTTGGCAGATTAGTGCAATAAATTTAGAATTTATTTATGTAATTTTATTTACAAATAGTACTTGTTTTATATAGAATTAATTATGTCTTTAATTGGGAGTTTATTATTAATTATTTGTGTACTTGTAAGAGTGGCTTTTTTAACTTTGTTAGAGCGGAAAGTTTTAGGATATATTCAGATTCGTAAAGGTCCTAATAAAGTTGGGTTAATAGGAATTCCTCAACCTTTTTGTGATGCGATTAAGTTATTTATAAAAGAACAAACTTATCCTTTATTATCAAATTATTTAACATATTATATTTCTCCAATTTTATCTTTATTTTTATCTTTAGTTGTATGGATATGTATACCTTTTTTTATTAAATTATATTCTTTTAATTTAAGAGGGTTATTTTTTTTATGTTGTACAAGATTAGGAGTTTATACTGTTATAGTAGCTGGTTGATCTTCTAATTCAAATTATGCGTTATTAGGGGGTTTACGAGCTGTTGCTCAGACAATTTCTTATGAAGTTAGATTAGCTTTAATTTTACTTTCTTTTGTATTTTTAATTGGTGGGTATAATTTTGTATACTTTTATTATTATCAGTCTTATGTCTGGTTTTTAATTATTCTTTTTCCTATAGCATTAGTTTGAATTACTATTTCTTTAGCTGAAACTAATCGAACTCCTTTTGATTTTGCTGAAGGAGAATCTGAGTTAGTTTCTGGATTTAATGTAGAATATAGAAGAGGGGGATTTGCATTAATTTTTTTGGCAGAATATGCAAGAATTTTATTTATAAGAATATTGTTTTGTGTAATTTTTTTAGGGTGTGATGTATTTAATTTATTATTTTATTTTAAACTTATATTAATTTCATTTGTTTTTATTTGGGTTCGAGGAACTTTACCTCGATTTCGTTATGATAAGTTAATATATTTAGCTTGAAAATGTTTTTTGTCATTTTCTTTAAATTATTTATTATTTTTTATTGGTTTTAAAATTTTATTATTTTCTTTATTATTATGAATTAAATTTAGTAAAGTTAATAGAAAATAAAATTTCTATCTTATGTTTTCAAAACATATGCTTATTCAAGCTCATTAACTAATTTAATAAATTATCTCATCATTTATTAACGATTGGGTTAATTAAATAATATAAAAAATAGATTACAGTTAAAATTTGTCCAATTAATACATAAGGTTCTTCAACGGGGCGAGCTCCAATTCAAGTTAATAAAATTACAGTAACAACTATAATTCAAAATAGAATTTGATTAATTGGGTAAAATTGAATTCCTCGGAATTTTCTTAAATTGTAAAAGGGGAGAATTATTAAAATAGCAATTGAAAGAACTAGAGCAATAACTCCTCCTAATTTATTGGGGATAGAACGGAGAATGGCGTAAGCAAATAAAAAATATCATTCAGGTTGGATATGAGCAGGAGTAACAAGAGGGTTAGCAGGGGTAAAATTATCTGGGTCTCCAAGTAAATTTGGGTTAATTAAAATTAAAGAAATTAATAAAAAAATTATAACAATAAAACCAACAATATCCTTGTAAGTAAAATAAGGATGGAAAGGAATTTTATCTGTATTTGAATTTAATCCAATAGGGTTATTTGATCCAGTTTGGTGTAGAAATAATAAATGAATTATTGTTATTGCTAAAACAATAAAAGGTAAAATGAAATGAAAAGTGAAGAATCGTGTTAAAGTTGCGTTATCAACTGCGAATCCCCCTCAAATTCATTGTACTAAATCAAGTCCTAAATAAGGTACTGCTGATAATAAATTTGTAATGACTGTTGCTCCTCAAAAAGATATTTGTCCTCAAGGTAGAACATATCCTATAAATGCAGTTCCTATAACAAGGAATAAAATAATTACCCCAATTATTCATGTTGGGGTGAATAAATAAGAGCCATAATAAATTCCTCGCCCAACATGTAGGTAAATACAAATAAAAAAAAAAGAGGCTCCATTAGCGTGTATAGTTCGTAATAATCAACCATAATTTACATCTCGATAGATATGATTTACTCTATTAAAAGCTATATTAACATCTGCTGTGTAATGTATAGCTAAAAATAAACCGGTTAAAATTTGAATAATTAAACATAATCCTAATAATGATCCAAAATTTCATCATGCAGAAATGTTAATTGGTGCAGGTAAATCGACTAATGCATTATTAGCAATTTTAAATAAGGGATGTGAGGTTCGTAGAGGTTTGTTCATTAGTTTATTAAACGTAAAGGTCCCTTGAATATTTTTGTAATTTTTACAATAACAATTAAAGTAATTAATAAATAATTTATTAATAAAATTGTTACAAAATTTGTTGGGGAATTATAAAGTTTGTTAAGAGAGAGTGTATTTTCTGGAAAATAAGAGTAGATGTTAGAAATATTTTGTATTTCGTTATTTATAAAAAAAAAATTAAAATAATTTTTATCAATAAATAAAAATATAAAAATTCTTAAAAATATTAAAATAAAACAAATTAGAGTCAGTTTAATAGAAAAATTAAATATTTCATTAGAAGCTAAAGAAGTAACATAAATAAATAAAACTAACATACCCCCTAAAAAAATTAAAAATAAAATATATGAGAATCAAAAAGTTTTTGTTATTATACCTGTAATTAAACAAATTAAAATTGTTTGAATTAATAAAGTTAAACCTATAGCTAATGGGTGAATTATATTAATAAAAATAATTGAAGTGAAAAAAATTATTGCGTAAAGAATTAATTGAAGAATTTCAAGAGGTAGTTTATATAAAATATTAATTTTGGGGATTAATGAAAAAGAAATTCTTTTCTCTTGAAGTTTTAAAAGAAATAATCTTATTTTTGATTTACAAGACCAATGTTTTTATTAAACTATTAAAACTAATGATTATAATTTTGTATTGAAGTTTACCTGTGATTTTATTTATTTTTGGGTTATTTTGTTTTGTATCAAATCGTAAACATTTACTTTCTATGCTTTTAAGTTTAGAATTTATTGTTCTTGTTTTATTTTTTTTATTATTTTTATACTTAAATATATTAAGTTATGAAAATTATTTTAGAATAATATTTTTAACTTTTAGAGTGTGTGAAGGAGCTTTGGGGTTATCAATTTTAGTTTCGATAATTCGAACTCATGGAAATGATTATTTTCAATCTTTTAGAATTATATAATGTTAAAATTAATTTTTTTTTTAATTTTTTTAAGCCCTCTTTGTTTTATAAATAATATATTTTGAATGGTGCAAGTTATACTATTTTTTATTAGATTTGTTATATTATTAATAAATAATTTTTTAAATTATTGAACAAGAATTTCCTATTTTTTAGGGGGGGATATATTATCTTATGGGCTAATTTTATTAAGTTTGTGAATTTGTTCATTAATAATTATGGCAAGTGAAAGAGTTAATAAATATAATAACTACAAAAATTTATTTTTATTAAATATTGTTGTATTATTATTATTTTTAGTTTTAACTTTTAGAAGAATAAGATTATTTATATTTTATTTATTTTTTGAAAGAAGATTAATTCCTACTTTATTTTTAATTTTAGGGTGAGGGTATCAACCAGAACGTTTACAAGCAGGAATTTATTTATTATTTTATACATTATTAGTTTCTTTACCTATATTAATTGGTATTTTTTTTATAATAAATAAAATAGGAACAATAAATTTTTATTTAATAAATAATTTTATATTTAATTATGATTTATTATATTTTTGTATAATAAGAGCGTTTTTAGTAAAAATACCAATATTTTTAGTTCATTTGTGGTTGCCAAAGGCTCATGTTGAAGCACCGGTATCAGGATCAATAATTTTAGCTGGTATTATATTAAAGTTAGGGGGTTACGGTATATTGCGGGTTATTAGAATAATACAACTTATTAATTTAAAGTATAGATTTGTTTGAATTAGAATTAGTTTAGTAGGTGGAGTTTTAGTTAGTTTAGTATGTTTACGTCAAACTGATTTAAAAGCTTTAATTGCATATTCTTCTGTAGCTCATATAGGAATTGTGTTAGCGGGTTTATTGACGATAAGATATTGAGGTTTATGTGGTTCTTATAGATTAATACTTGCTCATGGGCTTTGTTCATCTGGATTATTTTGTTTGGCAAATATTTCTTATGAACGATTAGGAAGACGAAGTTTATTAATTAATAAGGGAATATTAAATTTTATACCTGCTATAGCATTATGATGATTTTTGTTAAGATCAGCTAATATAGCTGCTCCTCCTACATTAAATTTATTAGGAGAAATTTCATTAATTAATAGAATTGTTTCTTGATCATGGGTTTCAATAATTATATTATCTTTACTATCTTTTTTTAGAGCTGCTTATACTCTATATTTATATTCTTTTAGACAACATGGGAAGATTTTTTCTGGGGCCTATGCTTTTAGAGGAGGTAAAATTCGTGAATATTTATTATTACTATTACACTGATTACCTTTAAATTTATTAATTGTAAAGAGTGAGACATGTATATTATGAATTTATTTAAATAGTTTAATAAAAATACTAATTTGTGGTGTTAGTGATATGATGTATTCATTTTAGATCGTGAAATATATATCAATTTGTAGAATTAGATTTATTAATTTAATTTTTATTAGAATATCATGTTTTATTTTAAGATTAAATTTTTTAATAAATGATATAGTTTATTTTATTGAGTGAGAGTTAGTATCATTAAATTCAGTTTCAATTGTTATAACTTTTTTATTTGATTGAATAAGTCTTTTATTTATATCTTTTGTTTTAATAATTGCTTCTTTAGTAATTTATTATAGAAAAGAATATATAAGAAGAGATGTGAATATTAATCGATTTATTATATTAGTATTAATATTTGTTTTATCAATAATAATATTAATTATTAGACCAAATTTAATTAGAATTTTACTTGGATGAGATGGTTTGGGGTTGGTTTCCTATTGTTTAGTGATTTATTTTCAAAATATTAAATCATATAATGCTGGGATATTAATTGCTTTATCAAATCGTATTGGAGATGTAGCTTTATTATTGGCGATTGCTTGAATATTAAATTATGGGGGGTGAAATTATGTATTTTATTTAGAAATTATGCAAAATGAATATGAAATAATATTAATTGGAAGTTTGGCTATATTAGCTGCTATAACAAAAAGAGCTCAAATTCCATTTTCTTCTTGATTACCGGCGGCTATAGCAGCTCCAACTCCTGTTTCTGCTTTAGTTCATTCTTCAACTTTAGTAACAGCGGGTGTATACTTATTAATTCGATTTAATATTTTATTGGTAAATAGATGGTTAGGCCAATTTTTATTGTTATTATCTGGATTGACAATATTTATAGCAGGATTAGGAGCTAATTTTGAATTTGATTTAAAAAAGATTATTGCTTTATCAACTTTAAGTCAGCTTGGGTTAATAATAAGAATTTTATCTATAGGATTTTATAAATTAGCTATATTTCATTTATTAACTCATGCATTATTTAAAGCTTTATTATTTATATGTGCTGGGGCAATTATTCATAATATAAATAATTCACAAGATATTCGATTAATAGGAGGATTAAGAATTCACATGCCTCTTACTTCTGCTTGTTTTAATGTTTCTAATTTAGCTTTGTGTGGGATGCCCTTTTTAGCTGGGTTTTATTCAAAGGATTTGATTTTAGAAGTTGTAATAATTAGAAATATTAATATATTTTCTTTTTTTCTTTATTTTTTTTCTACCGGGTTAACTGTTTGTTATTCTTTTCGTTTAGTTTATTATTCAATAACAGGAGATTTAAATTGTAGAAGTTTAAATATATTAAATGATGAAGGGTGAATTATACTGCGAGGGATATTAGGTTTATTAATTATAAGAATTATTGGTGGAAGAATATTAAATTGATTAATTTTTCCAACCCCGGATATAATTTGTTTACCTATTTATATAAAATTATTAATTTTATTTGTTTGTATTGTAGGAGGATTAATAGGTTATCTAATTTCTTTAAGAAATTTATATAGAATTAATAAATCTTTAAGATTTTATGCATTAACAAATTTTATAGGTTCCATATGATTTATGCCTTATATTAGAACTTATGGGTTAATTTATTTTCCTTTAAATTATGGGCAAATTGTTTGTAAAAGTTTTGATCAAGGCTGATCAGAATATTTTGGGGGACAACATTTATATAAAAAATTAGTGGATTCTTCTCAAATTTTATTTTTAATACATAATAATAGATTAAAAATTTATTTAATATTATTTGTATTTTGAATTTTAATTTTAATAGCATTTTTTATAATTTTGTAAATTCAAATAGCTCATATTTAGAGTATAACATTGAAGATGTTATGGTGGTTGTTAAACCTTTGAATATTGTGAATTAATTATAGTAATTTATAAAAAAAAAATTTTATTCTTACAATGAAAATGTAAAGTTTTATTTAAACTATATAAATAGAAGTGTAAATGGAATTTAACCATTAAAAGAAAAAAGTTAGCAGCTTTTACTTGAACACCACACTTCCTTAATTGGAGATAATTCTCAATTTTATCATTAACAGTGATAGACCTCTATTTTGGTTTCAATTAAAAAGAATAAGGGTAAATTTACCTAAGATTAGGTCGAAACTAATTGCAATTAATCGCTTCATATTCATTAAAATATAAGGTAGATTGAAAATTCAATACTTTTTGAATGCAAATCAAATGTTATACTTAACTACAACCCTAAGTTTATGTTAATTTGATCAGTTTAATATACCTTGATTTCACTCATGATAAAGTCCAATTAATAAAATTAGAATAAAAATAATTGATGTTATTGTTCAAACAAGTAAGTTTGAAAATTTAAAAATAATAATTATAGGTAAAATTAATGCAATTTCTACATCAAAAATTAAAAAAATAATTGTGATTAAAAAAAATCGAAGAGAAAATGGAAGGCGAGAAGAAGATTTTGGGTCAAATCCACATTCAAAAGGTGAACATTTTTCTCGATCAACTAAAGTTTTTTTTGATAAAATTGAAGCTAAAATTATTACAATAAATGAGATTATTATAATAATTGAAGAAATTATAATAATTGAAAAAATTATCTATACTATTATTAATAGACCTTATGATTGGAAGTCAAATATACTTTTATACTATATAGATAATTATGGGATGATTAACCTCCTCATCAATAAATTGTGATATATAAAAATAATCATACTACATCTACAAAATGTCAATATCAAGCTGCAGCTTCAAATCCAAAATGATGATTTTTTGAAAAATGATTATTTAAATGTCGTAATAAACAAATTAATAAAAAGGTTGTCCCAATTAAAACGTGAATACCATGAAATCCTGTAGCTATATAAAATGTAGAACCATAAACTGAGTCTGCAATTGTGAAGGGGGCTTCAATATATTCATATGCTTGTAATATAGTAAAATAAATTCCTAATAGAACTGTAAAAAATAAGCCTTGAGTTGTTTGAGAGTGGTTTCTTTCTATCAAACTATGGTGAGCTCATGTTACTGTGACTCCCGATGTTAATAAGATTGCTGTATTTAATAAAGGAATTTGAAATGGGTTAAATGAAATAATACCAGCTGGAGGTCATGAAGCTCCTAGTTCAATTGCTGGGGATAAACTTCTATGGAAAAAAGCCCAGAAAAATCTTACAAAAAATAAGACTTCAGATAAAATAAATAAAATTATTCCTCATCGTAATCCAATAGTTACAGCGTATGTATGTAGTCCTTGGTATGTGCCTTCTCGAGATACATCTCGTCATCATTGGTAAACAGTAAGAATTGTAATAATATTTCCTAATAAAAATAAAGAAGTATCATATTGGTGGAATCATTTAACTATTCCTGAAACAGTTGTCATAGCTCCAATTGCACCTGTTAAAGGTCATGGGCTGTAATCAACGAGATGAAATGGGTGATTTGAATGTGTTGACATTTAATAAATAAATTAATTTACTTCTCTAGAGTATAAAGTTCTTAAAACAGCGAACACATAAGATTGAATTATAGCTACAGCAGATTCTAAAACTAATAAAGCAATTTGTCCAACTAGTAAAAATGTAACTAAAATATAAGATATTGAAGGACCTGTGTTACCTAATAAAGTTAATAATAAATGCCCAGCAATTATATTAGCTGTTAATCGTACAGCTAAAGTTCCTGGTCGGATAATATTTCTAATTGTTTCAATACATACTATAAAAGGTATAAGGATAGCTGGGGTACCTTGAGGCACTAAATGAGCAAATATATGTTGGGTATGATTAATTCATCCGTAGATTATAAAAGATAATCATAAAGGTAGAGCTAAAGATAGAGTTAATGTTAAATGGCTTGTTCTTGTGAAAATATACGGGAATAAGCCTATAAAATTATTAAATAAAATTAAAGAAAATAATGAAATAAAAATAAATGTTGAACCATTATGTCTTGAAGGTCCTAATAGTGTTTTAAATTCTTTATGTAAAGTTAGTAAAATTGAATTTCAAAAAATATTATACCGAGAAGGTATTAATCAATAAGCTGAAGGAATTATTAAAAGTCCTAAAAATGTTCTAATTCAATTTAATGATAAACCGAAAATTGCTGATGGGTCAAATACAGAAAATAAATTTGTTATCATTTTCAATTTATTGAATTTAAATTAATTCTTTTTAATTCATTTGATTTAGGAGAAGAAGGTATGTATGAATAATAATTTAATGAACAAAATAAAATAAAAATAATTGAGAAAGTAAAAAATAATAAAAGTCATCTAATAGGAGCTATTTGAGGAATTAAAAAATATTAAAAATTTAATAATTTTAGTTTGACATACTAATGTTATAAGTTTAACTAATTTTTTCACAAAAAGTAATCGTTAATTTACTATGAAATGGTTTAAGAGACCAGTACTTACTTTCAGTCATCTTGTGATGAATTTAAATTATTAGAAATTCATTTAATAAAATAGTTTACAGGAACTCTTTCAATTACAATCGGTATAAAACTATGATTAGCCCCACAAATTTCTGAACATTGTCCATAAAATAATCCTGGGCGGTTAATAAAAAAATTTGTTTGATTTAGGCGACCTGGGGTTCCATCAACTTTTACACCTAAAGCAGGAATTGTTCACGAATGAATTACATCAGCGGCAGTCACTAAAATTCGAATTTGAGAATTTATAGGTAAAACGATTCGGTTATCGACATCTAAAAGACGAAACCCATCTGTTGTTAATTCATTTGTTGGAATTATGTAAGAATCAAATTCAATGTTATTGAAATCTGAATATTCATAACTTCAGTACCATTGATGACCAATTCTTTTTAAAGTTACAGAAGGCTCATTAATTTCATCTAAAAGGTATAAAAGTCGTAAAGAAGGAAATGCAATAAATAAAAGAATAATTGCAGGAAGAATAGTTCAAATTATTTCAATTAATTGACCATGTAAAAGAAATCGATTTACATATTTATTAAAAAATAATATAAATATAAGGTATCCTACTAATACAGTAATTATAATTAAAATTAATAAGGCATGATCATGAAAAAAAATTAATTGTTCTATTAAAGGAGAAGCACTATCTTGAAGACCTAAATTAGCTCGTGTTGACATTAGTATTTTCTAATAAAAGTTAAATACTTTATATATGGAGCTTAAATCCATTGCACTAATCTGCCATATTAGAATGATTAATTAGTTAATAAAGGTAACTCAGAATATCTGTGTTCAGCAGGTGGGGTATTTTGGTATCATTCAATTGAAGAATTTAATTGAATAGGGTAGATAACTTGTCGTTGTGATACAAGACTTTCTCAAATAATATAGAAAAAAAATAAAATTCCTAAAAGTGAAATAGATGAACCAATTGTTGAAATTACATTTCATGTTGTGTAAGCATCTGGGTAGTCAGAGTATCGACGAGGTATCCCGGCTAATCCAAGAAAATGTTGAGGGAAAAAAGTAAGATTTACTCCGATAAATATAATAATAAATTGACTTTTTAATCATTTATTATTTAATGTAAGTCCAGTAAATAAAGGGTATCAATGAATAAATCCTGCTATAATTGCAAATACAGCTCCTATTGATAAAACATAGTGAAAATGAGCAACTACATAGTATGTATCATGTAAAATAATATCCACTGAAGAATTAGCTAATACAACTCCTGTTAAACCTCCAACTGTGAATAAAAATACAAACCCTAAAGCCCATAAAATAGCAGGGGAGTATGTAAGTTGTGCCCCATGTAAAGTTGCTAATCAACTAAAAATTTTGATACCCGTAGGAACAGCAATAATTATAGTTGCAGATGTGAAGTAGGCTCGAGTATCAACATCTATTCCTACAGTGAATATATGATGAGCTCAAACAATAAATCCAAGTAAACCAATTGCAAGTATAGCGTAAATTATCCCTAAAGATCCGAAAGTTTCCTTTTTTCCTGATTCTTGACTAATAATATGCGAAATTATTCCAAATCCAGGTAAAATTAAAATATAAACTTCAGGGTGACCAAAAAATCAAAATAAATGTTGGTAAAGGATTGGGTCACCTCCTCCTGCAGGGTCAAAAAATGATGTGTTTAAATTTCGATCAGTTAGTAACATAGTAATAGCCCCGGCTAAAACTGGAAGTGATAATAATAATAAAAGTGCAGTAATTACGACTGATCAAACAAATAAAGGTATACGATCAAGAGTAATTCCTGTTGATCGTATATTAATTACAGTTGTAATAAAATTAACTGCCCCTAAAATTGAAGAGATTCCGGCTAAATGTAAAGAAAAAATAGCTAAATCTACAGAAGCTCCTCCATGGGCGATTCCTGATGATAGAGGTGGGTAAACAGTTCACCCTGTCCCAGCTCCGTTTTCAACTATACTTCTTACTAATAAAAGTGATAAAGCAGGGGGAAGAAGTCAAAATCTTATATTATTTATTCGTGGGAAAGCTATATCAGGAGCTCCTAATATTAAAGGAACTAATCAATTTCCAAACCCACCGATTATAATAGGTATCACTATAAAAAAAATTATAACAAAAGCATGTGCAGTGACGATTACATTATAAATTTGGTCGTCTCCAATTAAAGCACCAGGATGACCCAGTTCAGCTCGGATTAGAATACTTAATGATGTTCCCACTATTCCCGCTCAAGCTCCGAAAATAAAATATAAAGTTCCAATATCTTTGTGATTTGTTGAAAATAACCATTGTCGCGATTAAGTGGCTGAAATTTAGGCGATAGATTGTAAATCTATTTATAAGAATTATTCTTCTTAATCAATTAAAATAAAGGTCTTATAGTCAACAATGATATCAAACTGCAATTTTGAAGGTGTAAAATTTACTAAGGCTTAAAGGGTATCCCTATATTTATAGCTTTGAAGGCTATTAGTTTATTTAACTTAAAGCCTTAGCTTAAAATATCATATAAAATAATGAAATTAGGAATATACCAAAAATTGAAAAAAATGTTATTAATAAATACAATTTTATAACAAAATTATTAATTTGTCAATTTGTTACTCAATTATTTTCATAATAATTTAGTATAAATGCTGAATAACAAATTCGTAAATAAAAAAATAAAGTAATTAATGTTGATATTAATATAATAAATAATTGAAAGTATTGATTACAATAAGTTATTTGTTGAATTACGATTCATTTAGGAAAAAATCCTAAAAATGGAGGCAATCCCCCTAAAGATAAAAAATTTATAAATAAAATAAATTTTATTATCTTATTTTGAGAAAATCAAGAAAATAATTGATTTAAATGAAATAGTTTAAAAATATTAAATATAAAAGTTAAAGTAAAAGATAAAAATGAATAAAATAAAAAATAAACAAATCAAACTGATTCACTAATTATTAAAGCTCTTAATATTCATCCTAAATGGTTAATTGAAGAATAAGCTATTAATTTTCGTAAAGAAGTTTGGTTTAACCCTCCTAAGGCTCCAATAATAACTGATAAAATTACACTAATTAATAAAAGATTTTTTAAATTTAAATATGAAATTAATATTAAAGGGGCAATTTTTTGCCAAGTTATTAATAAAAGTGAATTTATTCATGTTAAACCCTCTATTAAATTTGGGAACCAAAAATGAAAAGGAGCCGCTCCTCTTTTTATCAGTAAAGTTGATAAAATAATTATAGAAATAAAAGATCTATTTGTTTCATAATTTATATTATTCTTTAATATTAACAAAATTACAGAAAATAATAACACAGTTGAAGCAAGAGCTTGAGTTAAAAAATACTTTAAAGAAGCTTCGGTAGATTTTAAATTATTACTATCTCTTATAAGGGGGATAAAAGATAACAAATTAATTTCAAGACCTATTCAAGCTCCTAATCAAGAATTAGAAGTAACTGTAATTAAAGTTCCAATAATTATTATTAATATAAATAAAATTTTTGAAGAGTTATTAAAAATTAAAAAGAAAAGGATTAAAACCTTTATAAATGGGGTATGAACCCAGTAGCTTAATTAGCTTATCTTTTTAAATATTATATTTTAGTGTACGATGCACAAAAGTTTTTGATACTTTTAGAAATAGTTTAATTCTATTAGGTATAAATTCTCTCTCTAAAAAACAATAAAAGTGATTAATGAATGTAGAATACTACATGATTTACCCTATCAAGGTAATCCTTTTTATCAGGCAATTCATTATTAATAGTTTTTGCTGCTTCTTTTTTTTTTTTTTTTTTTTTTTATTGCACTTTTTTTGTTGATATTGATTTTTTTTAGAAAATAAGTTTTTACATTAAATAATACTTTATAGTATTTTTTTTAAAAAAAATACTATAATATTGTAAATAATTAAAATTTTCTATATAGATATATATGTTAATGTAAATCTTCAACAATATATAAATATATAAATATATAATAATTTATAAAAATTATATAAATTTATATAAATTAAAATAATATTAGATAAATCTTTTAAATATAGATTTTTTTTTACTATAAATGTAATGATTTTTGGATTGCGAAATTTTTTATTTAAATTGTTAATTATATAAAAATATATTAAATATTTATATATATATATATTATCTATTAATTTAAACTTAGTATATATATTTTTTTTTGAAATTTTATTGATTAGAAATTAATTCAAAAATTTTATAGAAATTGATTTTTTTAAAAAATAACTTTTTTTGTAAAATAATACTTTATAGTATTTTAAAAAAATTAAATAGTATTTTTTAAAAATAATTAAAATTTTCTATATAGATATATATGTTAATGTAAATCTTCAACAATATATAAATATATAAATATATAATAATTTATAAAAATTATATAAATTTATATAAATTAAAATAATATTAGATAAATCTTTTAAATATAGATTTTTTTTTACTATAAATGTAATGATTTTTGGATTGCGAAATTTTTTATTTAAATTGTTAACTATATAATAATATATTAAATATTTATATATATATATATTATCTATTAATCTAGACTTAGTATATAAAAAATTTTTTAAAAAAAATATAAATTTTAATATAAATAAGTTTTCTTTTTTACTAATTTTTTAAAATTACAAAAAAAAAAAAAAAAAAAGAGAGAGAATTTTTATAAGTAACAAAATTGCTATTATTTACTTATTATTTTTGAAGTTATTAAGTTATTAAATGTTAATTATTTTTGTGGAATTTTAATATTTTTTTTTATTTTTAAATTATTAATTATTTTATAAATTTTAAATCTATTAAAAATTTTTGTAATTTTGTTAATTTATAAAAATTTATGATTTTTATAAATTATTGTGTATTAATTTTAATTTAAATTAAAATTTACTAAAATGTAATATTTATAATAAAATTGCTTTAAAAATTTTTTGGAGATTTTTTTTTATTAAAATAGTTAATAATGATTAAATTAATAATTTTTTAAAAGATTATAATAATTTATAAAGGGGTCATTTATATTATCAGATTTAGTGATTAAAATTAATTATTAAAATAAAATAGAATTTTTTAGGAATAAATTATTATTATAAGTTATTAAATTAATTAAAATTTGTAAAATTTTTATAAATACTTATTAAATTAATATATTAAAGTTTTATTTTGGCTTAAAAATTTGTTATTAATTTGATTTATATGTAAATTTTTGTGTGAAATTTTATTAATTTTAAAAATTAATAAATTATTTATAGCCGCAGTAATTAATTTTATAGATTAAAGAAATTTAGATATAGTAATATTAAAGAGTACAGATAAAATTGGTGCCAGCAATCGCGGTTACACTAATTGTACAAATGAATTTTTTCAGTAAAAGTTAAATTAAATTTTGTTAAATATAATTAAATTTATTAAGTGAAATTTTAAATTTAAATTTTTTATAAAATATATAATTGAAGCTTAAAAATTTTAATAAAAAACTAGGATTAGATACCCTATTATTTAAAATGTAAATATAAATACTTAAGTAGTAGTAGTTATGTTCTTGAAACTTAAAAAATTTGGCGGTATTTTAGTCTATCCAGAGGAACCTGTTTTGTAATCGATAATCCACGATGGACCTTACTTAAATTTGTAATCAGTTTATATACCGTCGTTATCAGAATATTTTATAAGAATAATAATATTCAATAATTTTTATTAAAATTTATATCAGATCAAGGTGTAGCTTATATTTATGTAATAATGGGTTACAATAAATTAATTTAAACGGATAAAATTATGAAAAAATTTTTGAAGGTGGATTTGGTTGTAAAATTATAAAGATAAATAATTTGATTTTAGCTCTAAAATATGTACACATCGCCCGTCGCTCTTATTATTAAGGTAAGATAAGTCGTAACATAGTAGATGTACTGGAAAGTGTATCTAGAATGACAATTTAAAGCTTATTTAGTAAAGCATTTCATTTACATTGAAAAGATTTTTGTGCAAATCAATATAAATTGATTAGATTTTATTTATTAATTTTATTTATTTTAATTGAAATATTAAAAATAATTTTATAATAAAAAGTTTTAGTATTGTTTAAAGAAAAATAAATTTAATAATAGTTTAATAGTATTGTAAAAGAAAATTGAAATAATTTGAAAATTTTTATTTTAAAAGAAAATTTAATTTATTGTACCATTGTGTATCAGTGTTTATTAAATAAAAAATATTGAAAATATTTTTCTCGATTTTAAAAGAGTTAATATAATATGTAAGTTAATGTAGTAAAATTATTATAATATTATATTAGAAATGAAATGTTATTCGTTTTTAAAGGTATCTAGTTTTTCAAGAAATGAATTTAATTCAGAATTTATAGATTTATTTAATAATTTTTTAATTAAATGATTTATAAATTTAATATTTATGGGATAAGCTATAAAATAAAGTTTATAATAATAAATAAATTTAATAAATATATGCTTAGAATTAGCAATTGTTTAAAATTATGTTATAATTTATTTTATAAAATAAATTATTTATTATATTTTAATTATTTATTGAAATATTAATTTTAATTTTTAAAATTAAGTAATACTGATAAAATTAGTATATTTTACTGTAAGTATAAATTTAAATGAAAAGATTATATAAAGAATTCGGCAAAATAATGTTCGCCTGTTTAACAAAACATGTCTTTTGAAGTAAATTTAAGTCTGACCTGCCCACTGAAATTTTAAATGGCCGCAGTATTCTAACTGTGCAAAGGTAGCATAATCATTAGTCTTTAATTGAAGGCTGGAATGAATGGTTGGACGAAATATTAACTGTTTCATTTAATTTTTTTTAGAATTTTATTTTTAGTCAAAAAGCTAAAATTTATTTAAAAGACGAGAAGACCCCTATAAATCTTTATATGTTATTTATTTTAATTGTAAAGATTAATTTTATTATAATAAAATAAAATATTTTATTGGGGTGATATTAAAATTTAAAAAACTTTTAATTGTAATAATTCATTAATTTATGAATATTGATCCATTAATAATGATTAAAAATTTTAAGTTACTTTAGGGATAACAGCGTAATTTTTTTGGAGAGTTCATATCGATAAAAAAGATTGCGACCTCGATGTTGGATTAAGATATAATTTTGGGTGTAGCCGTTCAAATTTTTAAGTCTGTTCGACTTTTAAATTCTTACATGATCTGAGTTCAAACCGGCGTAAGCCAGGTTGGTTTCTATCTTTAAAAATTATAATATTTTAGTACGAAAGGACCAAATATTAAAATAATTATATTGTTAGTATGAATATTATTAATTGAAAAGCTATTTTGGCAGATTAGTGCAATAAATTTAGAATTTATTTATGTAATTTTATTTACAATAGTACTTGTTTTATATAGAATTAATTATGTCTTTAATTGGGAGTTTATTATTAATTATTTGTGTACTTGTAAGAGTGGCTTTTTAACTTGGTTAGAGCGGAAAGTTTTAGGATATATTCAGATTCGTAAAGGTCCTAATAAAGTTGGGTTAATAGGAATTCCTCAACCTTTTGTGATGCGATTAAGTTATTTATAAAAGAACAAACTTATCCTTTATTATCAAATTATTTAACATATTATATTTCTCCAATTTTATCTTTATTTTTATCTTT
>NW_022045784.1:0-29592 GCF_003285905.1 Drosophila hydei
TGCGTCCGAGTGTCTCTGTCTGCCCGTGTGTGTCGTTTGTCTGTGGTCTAAACTGCCTCCGTACGCCTGTGTATGTGCCTGTCTTTTTGCTGTGTCCGCCTGTCTGTGTCTGTCTGTTTGTGTCTGATTGTCTGTGTCCATCTGTTTGTATCGGATTGTTTTTGTCAGTGACTACATGTCTGTGCTTCTTTCTGTGTCCGTCTGTCTGTGTTCGTCTGCCTATTTCTATCTGTCGCTGTCCGTCTGTGTCAGTGTGTCTGTGTATATCTGTCTGCGACTGTAAACCTTTGTCCGTCTGTCTGTGTTTCTCTGTCTGTGTCGATCTGACTCTGCCCGTCTGTCTGTATCCGCCCGCCTATGTCCGTCTGCCTGTAGCTTTTTGTGGCTGTGCCAGTCTATGTGTGTCTGTCTGTCCGTGGCCATCTGCCTTTGTCCGAATGTGTGTGTCTGTATTTGCCTGTTTTTCTACCTGTGTCCATCTGCCTGTGTCTGTATGTGCCTGTCTTTCTGTCTGTGTCCGTCTGTTTGTGTCCGGCTGACTGTGTGCGTCTGTTTAAGTCAGTCTTCTTCTGTCTGTGTCTGTATGTGGCTGTCTTTATGTATGTGTCCGTCTGTTTGTGTCCGACAGTCTGTGTCCGACTGTTTGTGCTGTCTGTCTGTGTCCGTCTGTTTCTGTCTGTCTGACTGTGTGCGTCTGTCGTGTGTCTGTATGTGGCTGTCTTTATGTATGTGTCCGTCTGTTTGTGTCCATCTGTGTTCGTCCTTCTGGGTCTGTCTGTGGCTGTAAGTCTGTGTCCATCTCTTTGGGTCTGTCTGAATGTGTCCGTCCGTGTGTGTCTGTCTGTCTTTGGCCGTCTTCATGTGTCCGTATGTCTGTGGCCGTCTGTTTGTGTCCGCATGTCTGTTCCCGTCTTTCTGTCTGTGTCCGCCCGCGTGTGTCCGTCTGTGTGTGTCCGTCTTTCTGTGTCCGTTTGTCTGTGGCTGTATGTGCCTCTCTTTCCGTCTGTCTGCATCAGTCTGTCTGTGTGCTCCGAGTGTCTGTGTCTGTCCGTGTGTGTCTGTCTGTGGCCGTGTGTCTGTTTAACTATGTCCAACTGTCAGTGACTGTCTACCTTTGTCCGTGTGTCTGTCTGCCTGTGTCCGTCCGTCGGTGTCTGTTTGTGCCTGTCTGTGTCTGTGCCCGTCTGCTTGTGTCCGTCTCTTTGTGTCAGTCTGTCTGTGTCAGTCTGTCTATGTCTGCCTTCCAGTGTCCATCTGTGTGTATTTGTCCGTCTATGACCGTGTGTTTATTCCCGTATATCTGTGTTCGTATCTCTATTCAGTCTGCCTGTTTGTCTGTCTGTGACCGTCTCTTTCTACCCGTCTTTCTGTCTGTGTCCGCCGCGTGTGTCCGTCTGTGGTGTGTCCGTCTTTCTGTGTCCGTTTGTCTGTGGCTGTATGTGCCTCTCTTTCCGTCTGTCTGCATCAGTCTGTCTGTGTGCTCCGAGTGTCTGTGTCTGTCCGTGTGTGTCTGTCTGTGGCCGTGTGTCTGTCTGTGGCCGTCTGCCTGCGTCCGTACGCCTGTGTATGTGCCTGTCTTTCTGCCTGTGTCCGCCTGTCTGTATGTGTCCAATTGTCTGTGTCCATCTGTTTGTATTCGATTGTCTTGGTCTGTGTCTTCTGTGTTTCTTTCTGTGTCCATCTGTGTGTGTTCGTCTGCCGGTGTCTACCTGTCTCTGTCTGCCTGTGTCAGTCACTCTGTGCAGATGTCTGTCTGTGTTTCTCCATCTGGGTTTCTCTGTCTGTGTCGGTTTGTCTGTGTCCGTCGGTTTGTGTCTGTCTGTCTGTGACCGTTTCTTTGTTCCCGTCTTTCAGTGTCTGTCTGTCGATCTGTGTCCGTCTATCTTTGGCGGGTCTATCTGTGTCCGAGTGTCTGTGTATGTCTGTCTATATGTGTAGCTTTGCCTGTCTTTCCGAATCTGACAGTCTGTGGCCGATTGCCGGCGTCTGTTTATCTCTGTGCATCTGCTTGTGTATGTATGTGCTGTCTTTCTGCCTGTGTCCGCCGGTGGGTGTCCGTCTATTTGTGTCCAATTGTCTGTGGTCATATGTTTGTGTCAGATTGGCTGTGCCGATCTGTCTTTGTCCGCCTTTCTGTGTTGGTCTGTCTGTATCTGTCTGCCTGTGTTCGTGTGTCTGTGTCTGTCAGAATGTGTCCATCTGTGTCTGGCAGTCTGTGTCTTTCCGTCTGTCTGTATCTGCGTACCTGTGCTCGTCTATCTACCGTTTTGCCTGTGTCTGTTTAACTATGTCCAACTGTCAGTGACTATCTACCTTTGTCCGTGTGTCTGTCTGCTTGTATCTGTCTGCCTGTGTCCGTCTGTCGGTGTCTGTTTGTGCCTGTCTGTCTGTGTCCGTCCTTTTGTGTCCGATAGTCTGTGTCGGTCTGTTTGAGTCTGTGTCCGTCTTCTGTGTCTTCTGTCTGTGTCAGTCTGCCTCTGTCCGTCTGTCGGTGTCAGTTTCTCTGTGTGTCTGTGTCTATGTGCATCTGTCTGCGACTTTCTACCTTTGTCCGTGTGTCTGTCTGTCTGTATCTGTCGGGCTGTGTCGTCTGTCGGTGGCTGTATGTGCCTGTCTTTCTGTCTGTGTCCGCTTGTCTGTGGCCGTCTGTTTGTGTCCGTCTGTTTGTGTCAGTCTATCCGTGTCAGTCTGTCTGTGTCAGTCTGTCTGTGTCTGCCTTCCTGTGTCCATCTGTGTGTATTTGTCCGTCTATGACCGTGTGTTTATTCCCGTATATCTGTGTTCGTATGTCTGTATCCGCCCGTCTGTGGCTGTTTGGGGCTATGTCAGTCTCTCTGTGTCTGTATCTGTACCTGTCTGCTTGTGTCCGTCTGTCTGTGTCTGTATGTGCCTGGCTTTTTGTCTGTGTCTGTCTGTCTGTGACCGTCTCTTCATGCCCGTCATTCAGTGTCTGTCTGTCGACCTGAGTCCGTCTATCTTTGTCCGTCTGTATGTGTATGTATGTATGTATGTATGTCTGTGTATGTATGTGTGTTCGTGACGGTCTGTCTGTGTCTCTGGTCGCTTGTCTGTGTCTGTATGTGCCTGTCTTTCTACCTGAGTCCGTGTGTCTGTGTCGGTATGTGCTTGTTTTCTGTCTGTGTCCGTCGGTGTGTATGCGTCGGTTTGTGTCCGATTGCCTGTTTCTGTGTCTGTCTGTTTGTATCCGTCTTTCTGTGTCCGCCTGTCTGTGGCTGTCTGACTGTGTGCCTCTGTCTATGTCCGTCTGCCTGTGTCCTTCTGTATGTGTCTATGCTTCTTTCTGTGTCCATCTGTGTGTGTTCGTCTGCCTGTGTCTATCTGTCTCTATCTGTCTGTGTCAGTCTCTCTGTGTATATCTATATATGACTGTAAACCTTTGTCCGTCTGTCTGTGTTTCTCTGTCTGGGTTTCTCTAATTGGCTTTCTCTGTCTGTGTCGGTTTGTCTGTGTCCATCTGTGTGTGTCCGTCAGTCTGTGTCTGTCTTTCTGTGACCGTCTCTTTGTTCCCGTCTTTCCGTGTCTGTCTGTCGATCTGTGCCCGTCTATCTGTGACCGTCTTTCTGTGTCCGTGTGTCTGTTTATGCTTGTCTAGGTCTGGCTATCTTTGCCCGTCTGTCTGTGTCTGTCTGTTTGTCACTGTCTGTCTGTACCTGTAGCCGCTTGCCTGTGTCTGTTTGTCTGTGTGCATCAGTCTACATTTTTCAGTCTGCCCATGTCTATCTGTCTGTACCTGGCTGCCTGTGCCCGTCTGTCTGTGCCTTTACATCTGTCTGCGACTGTCTGTCTGTATCCGTCCGTCGATGTCTGTTTGTGCCTGTCTGTGTCCCTCTTTTTGTGTCCGATAGTCTGTGTCGGTCTGTTTGAGTCTGTGTCCGTCTTTCTGTGTCCTTCTGTCTGTGTCAGTCTGCCTCTGTCCGTCTGTCGGTGTCAGTTTCTCTGTGTGTCTGTGTCTATGTGCATCTGTCTGCGACTGTCTACCTTTGTCCGTTTGTCTGTCTGCCTGTATCGTCTGTCGGTGGCTGTATGTGCCTGTCTTTCTGTCTGTGTCCGCTTGTCTGTGGCCGTCTGCTTGTGTCCTTCTGTTTGTGTCAGTCTAGCCGTGTCAGTCTGTCTGTGTCTGCATTCCTGTGTCCATCTGTGTGTATTTGTCCGTCTATGACCGTGTGTTTATTCCCGTATATCAGTGTTCGTATGTCTGTATCCGCCCATCTGTGGCTGTGTCAGTCTCTCTGTGCCTGGCTGCCTGTGTCAGTCTGTCTGTGTCTGTCAGACTGTGTCCATATGTGTCCGTCAATTTGTATCTGTCTGTCTGTGACCGTCTCTTCGATATGTGTCCGTCTATCTTTGGCCGTCTGTCTGTGTCCATGTGTCTGTATATGTCTGTCTAGATGTGTATCTCTGCCTGTCTCTCCGAGTCTGTCAGTTTGTGACGATCTGTCTGTTTGACTGTGTGGATCTGTCTGAATGTCTGCATTTTTCCGTCTGCCTGTGAATGTCTATCTGTACTTGTCTGCTTGTGTCCGTGTGTCTGTGTCTGCCTGTGGCCATCTGCCATTGTCCGCATTTCTGTGCTTATTGTCTGTGTCTGTCTGTCTGTGACCGTCTCTTTGTTCCCGTCTTTCAGTGTCTGTCTGTCGACCTTTGTCCGTCTATCTTTGGCCATCTGTCTGTGTCCGTGTGTCTTTGCCTGTCTCTCCGAATCTGACAGTCTCTGTGTATCTGTCTGTGACTATCTTTATTTTTCCGTCTGTCTGTGATTCTATGTCTCTGTGGGTTTGTCTGTGTCCGTCTGTTTGTGTCTGTCAGTCTGTGTCCATCTGTATCTGTTCGTTTGTCTGTCTGTGTCAGTCTGCCTGCCTGTGTCCGTCTGTGTGTCTGTGTTTGTCCATCTGTGACCGTGTGTTTATTCCCGTCTATCTGTGTCCGTCTGTCTGTGTTCGTGTATCTGTAACCGTCTGTCTGTGTCGATCTGTCTCTGTCCGTCTGTCTGTATCTGTCCGCCTGTCCGTCTGTCTGTGGCTATTTGTGGCTGTGCCAGACTTTCTGGGTCTGGCTGGTTGTGCCAGTCTGTGTGTTTCTCACTGCCTTTGTCAGTCAGTTTGTGTTTGTCTGTCTGTGACCGTCTCTTAATTCCCGTCTTTCTGTGTCTGTTTCTCGATCTGTGTCCGTCTATCTGTGCCCGTATATGTGTGTCTGTCTCGCCTGTTTAGGTCCGATTGTCTGTATCTGTTTGTGTGCGATTGTATCGATCTGTATCGGTCTGTATTTGTCTGTCTGTTTGAGTCCGATTGTCTGTGTCTGTATCTGTCTGTCTGTGTCCGTCTGCTTGTGTCAGTCTACCTGGTTATGTTTGTCTGTCTGTGACCGTCTCTTTCTACCCGTCTATCTGCCTGTGTCCGTCTGTCTGTCACTCTGTCTGTGTCAGTATGTCTCTGACCGTCTATTTATTCCAGTCTTTCTGTGTCTGTCTGTTGACCTATGTTCTTTGTACGTCTGTCTGTGGCCGTGTCTCTGCATAAGTCTGTCTAGGTGTGTATCTTTGCCTGTCTCTCCGAGTCTGTCAGTTTGTGACGGTATGTCTGTCTGTGGCCGTTGCCTGTGTCCGTTTGTCTGTGTGCATCTGTCTACATTTTTCAGTCTGCCTATGTCTAACTGTCTGTACCGGTCTGCCTGTGTCCGTCTGTCGGTGTCTTTATGTGCCGGTCTTTCTGTCTGCGCTCGGCTGTCAATTTGTGTCCGATTGTCTGTGTCTGTGTCTTCCTGTCTGTGCTGCTTTCTGTGCCAGTCTGTTTGTATCTGTCTACATGAGTCCGTCTGTCTGTGTCCGTATGTCTGTGGCCGTCTGTTTGTATCCGTATGTCTGTTTCCGACTGTTTGTGTCCGATTGTCTGTGCTCGTCGGTTTGTGTCCATTTTCTGTGTGTGTCTGTCTGTCTGTGGCCGTCTGCCTGCGTCCGTACGCCTGTGTATGTGCCTCTCTTTCTTCCTGTGTAAGCCTGTGTTTGTGTCTGTCTGTTTGTGTACGATTGTCCAAGTCAATCTGTTTGTGTCCGATTGTCGTTGTCTTTGTCTTCCTGTCTGTGCTTTTTTCTCTCTGTCTCTGTATTTCTGTCTGTGACTGTAAACCTTTGTACGTCTTTCTGTGTTTCTCTGTAAGTGTTTCTCTGTCTGTGACGGTTTGTCTGTGTCCGTCTGTTCGTGTCTGTCAGTCTGTGTCCAACTGTGTGTGTCCATTTGTCTGTATCTGTCTGCCTATGTCCGATTGTCTGTCAGTGATCGCCTCTTTGTTCCCGTCTTTCAGTGTCTGTCTGTTGATCTGTGTCCGTCTATCTTTGGCAGTCTGTCTGTGTCCGTGTGTCTGTATATATCTGTCTAGATGTGTATCTTTGCCTGTTTCTCCGAATCTGATAGTCTGTGGCCGTTTGCCTGTGTCTGTTTGTCTGTATGCGCCTTTCTGTGACCGTCTACTTTTTTCGGTCTGCCTATGTTTATCTGTCTGTACCTGTCTGCCTGTTTCCGTGTGTCTGTGTCTGTCAGACTGTGTCCATCTGTGTCCATTTGTGTCTTTCCGTCTGTCTGTATCCGCGTACCAGTGTCCGGCTGTCTGTTTGTCACGGTCTATCTGTACCTGTGGCCATTTTCCTGTGTCTGTTTATCTGTGTCCATTAGTCTGTGATTGTCTGCCTTTCTCCGTCTATCTGTGTCTGTCTGTCTGTATCTGTCTACCTGTGTCCGTCTGTCTGTATCTGTATTCGACCGTCTTTTTGTCTGTGTCCGTCTGCCTCTATCTGTCTTATTGTGTCCGACTGCCGGTGGCTGTGTCTGTGACCGTTTGCCTGTGTCTGGCTCTATATGCCTGTCTTTCCGTCTGTCTGTATCAGTCTGTCTGTGTCAGTCTGTCTGTCACCGTTTCTTTATTTCAGTCTTTCTGTGTCTGTCTGTTGATCTATGTCCGTCTATCTGTGTCCGTCTGTTTGCGTCCGAGTGTCTGTGTCTGTGTCTGTGGTCGTCTGCGTCAGTACGCCTGTGTATGTGCCTGTCTGTGTCTTCCTCTCTGTGCTTCTTTCTGTGTCCGTCTGTCTGTGTTTGTCTGTCTAAATTCGTCTGCCTGTGTCTATCTCGTCTGTCCGTCTGTGTCAGTCTGTCTGCGTATATCTGTCTGTGACTGTAAACCTTTGCCCGTCTGTCAGTGTAGTTTTGTCTGTGTCCGTCTGTTAGTGTCTGTCAGTCTGTGTCAGTCTATCCGTGTCAGTCTGTCTGTGTCAGTCTGTCTGTGTCTGCCTTCCTGTGTCCATCTGTGTGTATTTGTCCGTCTATGACCGTGTGTTTATTCCCGTATATCTGTGTTCGTATGTCTGTATCCGCCCGTCTGTGGCTGTTTGGGGCTATGTCAGTCTCTCTGTGTCTGTATCTGTACCTGTCTGCTTGTGTCCGTCTGTCTGTGTCTGTATGTGCCTGGCTTTTTGTCTGTGTCAGTCTGTCTGTGACCGTCTCTTCATGCCCGTCATTCAGTGTCTGTCTGTCGACCTGAGTCCGTCTATCTTTGTCCGTCTGTATGTGTATGTATGTATGTATGTATGTCTGTGTATGTATGTGTGTTCGTGACGGTATGTCTGTGTCTCTGGTCGCTTGTCTGTGTCTGTATGTGCCTGTCTTTCTACCTGAGTCCGTGTGTCTGTGTCGGTATGTGCTTGTTTTCTGTCTGTGTCCGTCGGTGTGTATGCGTCGGTTTGTGTCCGATTGCCTGTTTCTGTGTCTGTCTGTTTGTATCCGTCTTTCTGTGTCCGCCTGTCTGTGGCTGTCTGACTGTGTGCCTCTGTCTATGTCCGTCTGCCTGTGTCCTTCTGTATGTGTCTATGCTTCTTTCTGTGTCCATCTGTGTGTGTTCGTCTGCCTGTGTCTATCTGTCTCTATCTGTCTGTGTCAGTCTCTCTGTGTATATCTATATATGACTGTAAACCTTTGTCCGTCTGTCTGTGTTTCTCTGTCTGGGTTTCTCTAATTGGCTTTCTCTGTCTGTGTCGGTTTGTCTGTGTCCATCTGTGTGTGTCCGTCAGTCTGTGTCTGTCTTTCTGTGACCGTCTCTTTGTTCCCGTCTTTCCGTGTCTGTCTGTCGATCTGTGCCCGTCTATCTGTGACCGTCTTTCTGTGTCCGTGTGTCTGTTTATGCTTGTCTAGGTCTGGCTATCTTTGCCCGTCTGTCTGTGTCTGTCTATTTGTCACTGTCTGTCTGTACCTGTAGCCGCTTGCCTGTGTCTGTTTGTCTGTGTGCATCAGTCTACATTTTTCAGTCTGCCCATGTCTATCTGTCTGTACCTGGCTGCCTGTGCCCGTCTGTCTGTGCCTGACAGTCTGCGACTGTCTGTCTGTATCCGTCCGTCGATGTCTGTTTGTGCCTGTCTGTGTCCCTCTTTTTGTGTCCGATAGTCTGTGTCGGTCTGTTTGAGTCTGTGTCCGTCTTTCTGTGTCCTTCTGTCTGTGTCAGTCTGCCTCTGTCCGTCTGTCGGTGTCAGTTTCTCTGTGTGTCTGTGTCTATGTGCATCTGTCTGCGACTGTCTATCTTTGTCCGTTTGTCTGTCTGCCTGTATCGTCTGTCGGTGGCTGTATGTGCCTGTCTTTCTGTCTGTGTCCGCTTGTCTGTGGCCGTCTGCTTGTGTCCTTCTGTTTGTGTCAGTCTAGCCGTGTCAGTCTGTCTGTGTCTGCATTCCTGTGTCCATCTGTGTGTATTTGTCCGTCTATGACCGTGTGTTTATTCCCGTATATCAGTGTTCGTATGTCTGTATCCGCCCATCTGTGGCTGTGTCAGTCTCTCTGTGCCTGGCTGCCTGTGTCAGTCTGTCTGTGTCTGTCAGACTGTGTCCATATGTGTCCGTCAATTTGTATCTGTCTGTCTGTGACCGTCTCTTCGATATGTGTCCGTCTATCTTTGGCCGTCTGTCTGTGTCCATGTGTCTGTATATGTCTGTCTAGATGTGTATCTCTGCCTGTCTCTCCGAGTCTGTCAGTTTGTGACGATCTGTCTGTTTGACTGTGTGGATCTGTCTGAATGTCTGCATTTTTCCGTCTGCCTGTGAATGTCTATCTGTACTTGTCTGCTTGTGTCCGTGTGTCTGTGTCTGCCTGTGGCCATCTGCCATTGTCCGCATTTCTGTGCTTATTGTCTGTGTCTGTCTGTCTGTGACCGTCTCTTTGTTCCCGTCTTTCAGTGTCTGTCTGTCGACCTTTGTCCGTCTATCTTTGGCCATCTGTCTGTGTCCGTGTGTCTTTGCCTGTCTCTCCGAATCTGACAGTCTCTGTGTATCTGTCTGTGACTATCTTTATTTTTCCGTCTGTCTGTGATTCTATGTCTCTGTGGGTTTGTCTGTGTCCGTCTGTTTGTGTCTGTCAGTCTGTGTCCATCTGTATCTGTTCGTTTGTCTGTCTGTGTCAGTCTGCCTGCCTGTGTCCGTCTGTGTGTCTGTGTTTGTCCATCTGTGACCGTGTGTTTATTCCCGTCTATCTGTGTCAGTCTGTCTGTGTTCGTGTATCTGTAACCGTCTGTCTGTGTCGATCTGTCTCTGTCCGTCTGTCTGTATCTGTCCGCCTGTCCGTCTGTCTGTGGCTATTTGTGGCTGTGCCAGACTTTCTGGGTCTGGCTGGTTGTGCCAGTCTGTGTGTTTCTCACTGCCTTTGTCAGTCAGTTTGTGTTTGTCTGTCTGTGACCGTCTCTTAATTCCCGTCTTTCTGTGTCTGTTTCTCGATCTGTGTCCGTCTATCTGTGCCCGTATATGTGTGTCTGTCTCGCCTGTTTAGGTCCGATTGTCTGTATCTGTTTGTGTGCGATTGTATCGATCTGTATCGGTCTGTATTTGTCTGTCTGTTTGAGTCCGATTGTCTGTGTCTGTATCTGTCTGTCTGTGTCCGTCTGCTTGTGTCAGTCTACCTGGTTATGTTTGTCTGTCTGTGACCGTCTCTTTCTACCCGTCTATCTGCCTGTGTCCGTCTGTCTGTCACTCTGTCTGTGTCAGTATGTCTCTGACCGTCTCTTTGTTCCCGTCTTTCAGTGTCTGTCTGTCGACCTTTGTCCGTCTATCTTTGGCCATCTGTCTGTGTCCGTGTGTCTTTGCCTGTCTCTCCGAATCTGACAGTCTCTGTGTATCTGTCTGTGACTATCTTTATTTTTCCGTCTGTCTGTGATTCTATGTCTCTGTGGGTTTGTCTGTGTCCGTCTGTTTGTGTCTGTCAGTCTGTGTCCATCTGTATCTGTTCGTTTGTCTGTCTGTGTCAGTCTGCCTGCCTGTGTCCGTCTGTGTGTCTGTGTTTGTCCATCTGTGACCGTGTGTTTATTCCCGTCTATCTGTGTCCGTCTGTCTGTGTTCGTGTATCTGTAACCGTCTGTCTGTGTCGATCTGTCTCTGTCCGTCTGTCTGTATCTGTCCGCCTGTCCGTCTGTCTGTGGCTATTTGTGGCTGTGCCAGACTTTCTGGGTCTGGCTGGTTGTGCCAGTCTGTGTGTTTCTCACTGCCTTTGTCAGTCAGTTTGTGTTTGTCTGTCTGTGACCGTCTCTTAATTCCCGTCTTTCTGTGTCTGTTTCTCGATCTGTGTCCGTCTATCTGTGCCCGTATATGTGTGTCTGTCTCGCCTGTTTAGGTCCGATTGTCTGTATCTGTTTGTGTGCGATTGTATCGATCTGTATCGGTCTGTATTTGTCTGTCTGTTTGAGTCCGATTGTCTGTGTCTGTATCTGTCTGTCTGTGTCCGTCTGCTTGTGTCAGTCTACCTGGTTATGTTTGTCTGTCTGTGACCGTCTCTTTCTACCCGTCTATCTGCCTGTGTCCGTCTGTCTGTCACTCTGTCTGTGTCAGTATGTCTCTGACCGTCTATTTATTCCAGTCTTTCTGTGTCTGTCTGTTGACCTATGTTCTTTGTACGTCTGTCTGTGGCCGTGTCTCTGCATAAGTCTGTCTAGGTGTGTATCTTTGCCTGTCTCTCCGAGTCTGTCAGTTTGTGACGGTATGTCTGTCTGTGGCCGTTGCCTGTGTCCGTTTGTCTGTGTGCATCTGTCTACATTTTTCAGTCTGCCTATGTCTAACTGTCTGTACCGGTCTGCCTGTGTCCGTCTGTCGGTGTCTTTATGTGCCGGTCTTTCTGTCTGCGCTCGGCTGTCAATTTGTGTCCGATTGTCTGTGTCTGTGTCTTCCTGTCTGTGCTGCTTTCTGTGCCAGTCTGTTTGTATCTGTCTACATGAGTCCGTCTGTCTGTGTCCGTATGTCTGTGGCCGTCTGTTTGTATCCGTATGTCTGTTTCCGACTGTTTGTGTCCGATTGTCTGTGCTCGTCGGTTTGTGTCCATTTTCTGTGTGTGTCTGTCTGTCTGTGGCCGTCTGCCTGCGTCCGTACGCCTGTGTATGTGCCTCTCTTTCTTCCTGTGTAAGCCTGTGTTTGTGTCTGTCTGTTTGTGTACGATTGTCCAAGTCAATCTGTTTGTGTCCGATTGTCGTTGTCTTTGTCTTCCTGTCTGTGCTTTTTTCTCTCTGTCTCTGTATTTCTGTCTGTGACTGTAAACCTTTGTACGTCTTTCTGTGTTTCTCTGTAAGTGTTTCTCTGTCTGTGACGGTTTGTCTGTGTCCGTCTGTTCGTGTCTGTCAGTCTGTGTCCAACTGTGTGTGTCCATTTGTCTGTATCTGTCTGCCTATGTCCGATTGTCTGTCAGTGATCGCCTCTTTGTTCCCGTCTTTCAGTGTCTGTCTGTTGATCTGTGTCCGTCTATCTTTGGCAGTCTGTCTGTGTCCGTGTGTCTGTATATATCTGTCTAGATGTGTATCTTTGCCTGTTTCTCCGAATCTGATAGTCTGTGGCCGTTTGCCTGTGTCTGTTTGTCTGTATGCGCCTTTCTGTGACCGTCTACTTTTTTCGGTCTGCCTATGTTTATCTGTCTGTACCTGTCTGCCTGTTTCCGTGTGTCTGTGTCTGTCAGACTGTGTCCATCTGTGTCCATTTGTGTCTTTCCGTCTGTCTGTATCCGCGTACCAGTGTCCGGCTGTCTGTTTGTCACGGTCTATCTGTACCTGTGGCCATTTTCCTGTGTCTGTTTATCTGTGTCCATTAGTCTGTGATTGTCTGCCTTTCTCCGTCTATCTGTGTCTGTCTGTCTGTATCTGTCTACCTGTGTCCGTCTGTCTGTATCTGTATTCGACCGTCTTTTTGTCTGTGTCCGTCTGCCTCTATCTGTCTTATTGTGTCCGACTGCCGGTGGCTGTGTCTGTGACCGTTTGCCTGTGTCTGGCTCTATATGCCTGTCTTTCCGTCTGTCTGTATCAGTCTGTCTGTGTCAGTCTGTCTGTCACCGTTTCTTTATTTCAGTCTTTCTGTGTCTGTCTGTTGATCTATGTCCGTCTATCTGTGTCCGTCTGTTTGCGTCCGAGTGTCTGTGTCTGTGTCTGTGGTCGTCTGCGTCAGTACGCCTGTGTATGTGCCTGTCTGTGTCTTCCTCTCTGTGCTTCTTTCTGTGTCCGTCTGTCTGTGTTTGTCTGTCTAAATTCGTCTGCCTGTGTCTATCTCGTCTGTCCGTCTGTGTCAGTCTGTCTGCGTATATCTGTCTGTGACTGTAAACCTTTGCCCGTCTGTCAGTGTAGTTTTGTCTGTGTCCGTCTGTTAGTGTCTGTCAGTCTGTGTCCATCTGTGTCTGTCCGTTAGGGTGCATCTGTCTACCTGTGTCCGTTTGTTTGTGGCTATTTGTGGCTGTGTCAGTCTGTCTCTGTCTGGCTGCCTGTATAAGTCTGCCTGTCTCTCCATCTGTGTCCGTCTACGTGTGTCAGTGTGTCTGTGTCTGCCTGCCTATGTCCGTCTGTCTGTGCTTGTCCGTCTGCGACCGTCTCTTTATTCTTTATTTCCGTCCTTCTCTGCATGTCTGTCGATCTGTCCGTCTGTCTGTGTCCGTTTGGGTGTATATGCCTGTCTAGATCTGTCTATCCTTGCATGTCTGTCTGTTTGTCACGGTCTGTCTGTACCTGTGGCCGATTGCTTGTGTCTGTTTGCCTGTGTCCATCAGTCTGTGACTGTTTACCTTTTTCCGTCTGTCTGTACCTGTCTGCCTGTGTCCATGTGTCAGTGTCTGTCAGTGTGTGTCCGTCTGTGCCGTTTGCCTGTGTCAGTTTATCTGTGTCCATCTGTCTGTGACTGTATACCATTTTCCGTCTGTCTTTGACTGTCTGTCTGTACCTGTCTAGCTGTGTCCGTCTGTCTGTCTCTGTATTTGCGTCTTTCTGTGTGTGTCCGTCTGCCTGTGTCTGTGACCGTTTGCCTGTGTCTGTTTATCTATGTCAATCTGTCTGTGACTGTCTACCTTTGTCCCTGTGTCTGTGTCTGTCTGTATCTGTTTGCCTGTGTCCACCTGTCGGTGTCTGTATGTGCCTGTATATCTGTCGGTGTCTGTGTGTTTGGGTCCGGTTGTCTGTGTCCATCTGTTTGTATCCGATTGTCTTTTTCTATGTCTTCCTGTCTGTGCTTCTTTCTGTGTCCATCTGTGTGTGTTCGTCTGCCTGTGTGTATCTGTCTCTGTCTGTCTGTGTCAGTCTCTCTGTGTATATCTGTCTGTGACTGTAAACCTCTGTCCGTCTGACTGTGTTTCTCTGTTTGGGTTTCTCTGTCGGCTTGTCTGTGTCCGTCTGTTTGTGTCTGTCAGTCTGTGTCCATCTGTGTCTGTCCGTTTGTCTGTATCTGTCTGCCTGTGTCCGTCGGTCTGTGTCTGTCTGTCTGTGACCGTCTCTTTGTTTCCGTATTTCACTGTCTGTCTGTCGATCTGTGTCCGTCTATCTTTGGCGGTCTATCTGTGCCCGTGTGTCTGTATATGTCTGTCTATATGTGTAGCTTTGCATGTCTCTCCGAATCTGACAGTCTGTGGCCGTTTTCCGGCGTCTGTTTCTGTGTCCGTGTGAATGTGTCTGTCAGAGTGTGTCCATCTGTCTTTATGTATGTGTCCGTCTGTTTGTGTCCGATTGTCTGTGTCCGTCTGTTTGTGTCCGATTGGCTGTGTGTTTCTGTCTGTGTCAGTCTGCCTCTTTGTCTGTCTGTGACCGTCTCTTTCTTCCTGTCTTTCTGTCTGTGTCCGTCCGTGTATATCCGCCTGTGTGTCCGTGTGTATCCGCCTGTGTGTCCGTTTGAGTGTGTCCGTCTGTCTGTGTCCGTCTGTGTGTGTCCGTCTGTGTGTGTCCGTCTGTGTGTGTCCGTCATTCTGTGTCCGTTTGTCTGTAACTGTATGTGCCTGTCTTTCCGTCTGTTTGTGTCAGTCTGTCTGTATGCTCCGGGTGTCTATGTCTGTCCGTGTGTGTCTGTCTGTCTGTGACCGTCTGCCTGCGTCCGTACTCCTGTGTATGTGCCTGACTTTCTGTCTGTGTCCGCCTGTCTGTGTCTGTCTGTTTGTGTCCGATTGTCTGTGTTTATCTGTGTCATCCTGTCTGTGCTTCTTTCATTGTCTATCTGTGTGTGTTCGTCTGCCTGTGTTTATCTGTCTGTGTCAGTCTCTCTGTGTATATCTGGATGTAAGCCTTTGTCCGTCTGTCTGTGTTTCTCTGTCTGGGTTTCACTGTCTCTGTCTGTTTGTGTCTATCAGTCTCTGTCCGGTTGCCTGTGTCTGGCTCTATATGGCTGTCTTTCCGTCTGTCTGTATCAGTCTGTCTGTGTCAGTTTGTCTGTGTCAGTCTGTCTGTCACCGTTTCTTTATTCCAGTCTTTCTGTGTCTGTCTGTTGATGTATGTCCGTCTATCTGTGTCCGTCCGTCTGTGGCCGTGTCTCTGCATAAGTCTGTCTGGGTGTGTATCTTCGCCTGTCTCTCCGAGTCACTTTGGGACGGTATGTCTGTCTGTGGCCGTCTGCCTGCGTCCGTACACCTGTGTATGTGCCTCTCTTTCTTCCTGTGTCCGCCTGTGTGTGTGTCTGTCTGTTTGTGTACGATTGGCAGAGTCCATCTGTTTGTGTCCGATTGTCGTTGTCTTTGTCTTCCTGTCTGTGCTTCTTTATGTGTCAGTCTGTCTGTTCGTCTGCCTGTGTCTATCTGACTCTGTATTTCTGTCTGTGACTGTAAACCTTTGTCCGTCTTTCTGTGTCTCTGTAAGTGTTTCTCTGTCCTTGTCGGTTTGTCTGTGTCCGTCTGTTTGTGTCTGTCAGTCTGTGTCCACCTGTGGGTGTCCGTTTGCCTGTATCTGTCTGCCTGTATCCATCTGTCTGTCAGTGATCGTCTCTTTGTTCCCGTCTTTCAGTGTCTGTCTGTTGTTCTGTGTCCGTCTATCTTTGGCAGTCTGTCTGTGTCCGTTTGTCTGTATATATCTGTCTAGATGTGTATCTTTGCCTGTCTCTCCGAATCTGATAGTCTGTGGCCGTTTGCCTGTGTCTGTTTGTCTGTGTGTACCTGTCTGTGACCGTCTACGTTTTTCAGTCTGCCTATGTTTATCTGTCTGTACCTGTCTGCCTGTTTCCGTCTGTCTGTGTCTTTATGTACCGGTATTTCTGTATGCGTCCGGCTGTCTGTTTGTGTTAGTGGCTATGTGTCTGTCTGTCTGTCTGTGTCTGTCAGACTGTGTCCATCTGTGTCTATCAGTCTGTGTCCATATGTGTCTTTCCGTCTGTCTGTATCCGCGTACCAGTGTCCGTCTGTCTGTTTGTCACGGTCTGTCTGTACTTGTGGCCATTTTCCTGTGTCTGTTTATCTGTGTCCATTAGTCTGTGATTGTCTACCTTTCTCCGTCTATCTGTGTCTGTCTGTACCTGTCTACCTGTGTCCGTCTGTCTGTATCTGTATTCGCCCGTCTTTTTGTCTGTGTCCGTCTGCCTGTCTGTCTTTTTGTATCCGACTGCCTGTGGCTGTGTCTGTGACCGTTTGCCTGTGTCTGGCTCTATATGCCTGTATTTCCGTCTGTCTGTATCAGTCTGTCTGTGTCAGTTTGTCTGTGTCAGTCTGTCTGTCACCGTTTCTTTATTTCAGTCTTTCTGTGTCTGTCTGTTGATGTATGTCCGTCTATCTGTGTCCGTCTGTTTGCGTCCGAGTGTCTGTGTCTGTGTCTGTGGTCGTCTGACTACGTCAGTACGCCTGTGTATGTGGCTGTCTGTGTCTTCCTGTCTGTGCTTCTTTCTGTGTTCGTCTGCCTGTGTCTGTCTCGTCTGTCCGTGTGTGTCTGTCTGTCTGCGTATATCTGTCTGTGACTGTAAACATTTGTCCGTCTGTCAGTGTAGTTTTGTCTGTGTTCGTCTGTTAGTGTCTGTCAGACTGTGTCCATCTGTGTTTGTGCGTTAGGGTGCATCTGTCTGCCTGTGTCCGTCTGTCTGTGTCAGTCTGCCTACCTGTGTCCGTCTGTGTGTGTTTGTTCGTCTGTGACCGTCTCTTTATTCTTTATTCCCGTCCTTCTCTGCCTGTCTGTCGATCTGTCCGACTGTGTGTGTCCGTTTGTGTGTATATTCCTGTCTAGGTCTGTCTATCTTTGCATGACTGTCTGTTTGTCACGGTCTGTCTGTACCTGTGGCCGATTGCTTGTGTCTGTTTGCCTGTGTCCATCAGTCTGTGACTGTTTACATTTTTCCGTCTGTCTGTACCTGTCTGCCTGTGTCCATGTGTCAGTGTCTGTCAGTATGTGTCCATTTGTGCCGTTTGCCTGTGTCTGTTTATCTGCGTCCATTTGTCTGTGACTGCCTACCTTTTTCCGTCTGTCTTTGTCCGTCTGTCTGTGTTTCTCTGTCTGTGTCGATCTGACTCTGCCCGTCTGTCTGTATCCGCCCGCCTATGTCCGTCTGCCTGTAGCTTTTTGTGGCTGTGCCAGTCTATGTGTGTCTGTCTGTCCGTGGCCATCTGCCTTTGTCCGAATGTGTGTGTCTGTATTTGCCTGTCTTTCTACCTGTGTCCATCTGCCTGTGTCTGTATGTGCCTGTCTTTCTGTCTGTGTCCGGCTGACTGTGTGCGTCTGTTTAAGTCAGTCTTCTTCTGTCTGTGTCTGTATGTGGCTGTCTTTATGTATGTGTCCGTCTGTTTGTGTCCGACAGTCTGTGTCCGACTGTTTGTGGCTGTCTGTCTGTGTCCGTCTGTTTCTGTCTGTCTGACTGTGTGCGTCTGTCTGTGTCTGTATGTGGCTGTCTTTATGTATGTGTCCGTCTGTTTGTGTCCATCTGTGTTCGTCCTTCTGGGTCTGTCTGTGGCTGTAAGTCTGTGTCCATCTCTTTGGGTCTGTCTGAATGTGTCCGTCCGTGTGTGTCTGTCTGTCTTTGGCCGTCTTCATGTGTCCGTATGTCTGTGGCCGTCTGTTTGTGTCCGCATGTCTGTTTCCGTCTCTTTTTGGCCGATTGTCTGTGTCCGTCTCTTTGTGTCCGATTGTCTGTGTGTGTCTGTCTGTGTCAGTCTGCCTGTTTGTCTGTCTGTGACCGTTTCTTTCTACCCGTCTTTCTGTCTGTGTCCGCCCGCGTGTGTCCGTCTGTGTGTGTCCGTCTTTCTGTGTCCGTTTGTCTGTGGCTGTATGTGCCTCTCTTTCCGTCTGTCTGCATCAGTCTGTCTGTGTGCTCCGAGTGTCTGTGTCTGTCCGTGTGTGTCTGTCTGTGGCCGTGTGTCTGTTTAACTATGTCCAACTGTCAGTGACTGTCTACCTTTGTCCGTGTGTCTGTCTGCCTGTGTCCGTCCGTCGGTGTCTGTTTGTGCCTGTCTGTGTCTGTGCCCGTCTGCTTGTGTCCGTCTCTTTGTGTCAGTCTGTCTGTGTCAGTCTGTCTATGTCTGCCTTCCAGTGTCCATCTGTGTGTATTTGTCCGTCTATGACCGTGTGTTTATTCCCGTATATCTGTGTTCGTATGTCTATTCAGTCTGCCTGTTTGTCTGTCTGTGACCGTCTCTTTCTACCCGTCTTTCTGTCTGTGTCCGCCGCGTGTGTCCGTCTGTGTGTGTCCGTCTTTCTGTGTCCGTTTGTCTGTGGCTGTATGTGCCTCTCTTTCCGTCTGTCTGCATCAGTCTGTCTGTGTGCTCCGAGTGTCTGTGTCTGTCCGTGTGTGTCTGTCTGTGGCCGTGTGTCTGTCTGTGGCCGTCTGCCTGCGTCCGTACGCCTGTGTATGTGCCTGTCTTTCTGCCTGTGTCCGCCTGTCTGTATGTGTCCAATTGTCTGTGTCCATCTGTTTGTATTCGATTGTCTTGGTCTGTGTCTTCTGTGTTTCTTTCTGTGTCCATCTGTGTGTGTTCGTCTGCCGGTGTCTACCTGTCTCTGTCTGCCTGTGTCAGTCACTCTGTGCAGATGTCTGTCTGTGCTTCTCCGTCTGGGTTTCTCTGTCTGTGTCGGTTTGTCTGTGTCCGTCGGTTTGTGTCTGTCTGTCTGTGACCGTTTCTTTGTTCCCGTCTTTCAGTGTCTGTCTGTCGATCTGTGTCCGTCTATCTTTGGCGGTCTATCTGTGTCCGAGTGTCTGTGTATGTCTGTCTATATGTGTAGCTTTGCCTGTCTTTCCGAATCTGAGAGTCTGTGGCCGTTTGCCGGCGTCTGTTTGTCTCTGTGCATCTGCTTGTGTATGTATGTGCTGTCTTTCTGCCTGTGTCCGCCGGTGGGTGTCCGTCTATTTGTGTCCAATTGTCTGTGGTCATATGTTTGTGTCAGATTGGCTGTGCCGATCTGTCTTTGTCCGCCTTTCTGTGTTGGTCTGTCTGTATCTGTCTGCCTGTGTTCGTGTGTCTGTGTCTGTCAGAATGTGTCCATCTGTGTCTGGCAGTCTGTGTCTTTCCGTCTGTCTGTATCTGCGTACCTGTGCTCGTCTATCTACCGTTTGCCTGTGTCTGTTTAACTATGTCCAACTGTCAGTGACTATCTACCTTTGTCCGTGTGTCTGTCTGCTTGTATCTGTCTGCCTGTGTCCGTCTGTCGGTGTCTGTTTGTGCCTGTCTGTCTGTGTCCGTCCTTTTGTGTCCGATAGTCTGTGTCGGTCTGTTTGAGTCTGTGTCCGTCTTTCTGTGTCTTCTGTCTGTGTCAGTCTGCCTCTGTCCGTCTGTCGGTGTCAGTTTCTCTGTGTGTCTGTGTCTATGTGCATCTGTCTGCGACTTTCTACCTTTGTCCGTGTGTCTGTCTGTCTGTATCTGTCGGGCTGTGTCGTCTGTCGGTGGCTGTATGTGCCTGTCTTTCTGTCTGTGTCCGCTTGTCTGTGGCCGTCTGTTTGTGTCCGTCTGTTTGTGTCAGTCTATCCGTGTCAGTCTGTCTGTGTCAGTCTGTCTGTGTCTGCCTTCCTGTGTCCATCTGTGTGTATTTGTCCGTCTATGACCGTGTGTTTATTCCCGTATATCTGTGTTCGTATGTCTGTATCCGCCCGTCTGTGGCTGTTTGGGGCTGTCAGTCTCTCTGTGTCTGTATCTGTACCTGTCTGCTTGTGTCCGTCTGTCTGTGTCTGTATGTGCCTGGCTTTTTGTCTGTGTCTGTCTGTCTGTGACCGTCTCTTCATGCCCGTCATTCAGTGTCTGTCTGTCGACCTGAGTCCGTCTATCTTTGTCCGTCTGTATGTGTATGTATGTATGTATGTATGTCTGTGTATGTATGTGTGTTCGTGACGGTTTGTCTGTGTCTCTGGTCGCTTGTCTGTGTCTGTATGTGCCTGTCTTTCTACCTGAGTCCGTGTGTCTGTGTCGGTATGTGCTTGTTTTCTGTCTGTGTCCGTCGGTGTGTATGCGTCGGTTTGTGTCCGATTGCCTGTTTCTGTGTCTGTCTGTTTGTATCCGTCTTTCTGTGTCCGCCTGTCTGTGGCTGTCTGACTGTGTGCCTCTGTCTATGTCCGTCTGCCTGTGTCCTTCTGTATGTGTCTATGCTTCTTTCTGTGTCCATCTGTGTGTGTTCGTCTGCCTGTGTCTATCTGTCTCTATCTGTCTGTGTCAGTCTCTCTGTGTATATCTATATATGACTGTAAACCTTTGTCCGTCTGTCTGTGTTTCTCTGTCTGGGTTTCTCTAATTGGCTTTCTCTGTCTGTGTCGATTTGTCTGTGTCCATCTGTGTGTGTCCGTCAGTCTGTGTCTGTCTTTCTGTGACCGTCTCTTTGTTCCCGTCTTTCCGTGTCTGTCTGTCGATCTGTGCCCGTCTATCTGTGACCGTCTTTCTGTGTCCGTGTGTCTGTTTATGCTTGTCTAGGTCTGGCTATCTTTGCCCGTCTGTCTGTGTCTGTCTGTTTGTCACTGTCTGTCTGTACCTGTAGCCGCTTGCCTGTGTCTGTTTGTCTGTGTGCATCAGTCTACATTTTTCAGTCTGCCCATGTCTATCTGTCTGTACCTGGCTGCCTGTGCCCGTCTGTCTGTGCCTTTACATCTGTCTGCGACTGTCTGTCTGTATCCGTCCGTCGATGTCTGTTTGTGCCTGTCTGTGTCCCTCTTTTTGTGTCCGATAGTCTGTGTCGGTCTGTTTGAGTCTGTGTCCGTCTTTCTGTGTCCTTCTGTCTGTGTCAGTCTGCCTCTGTCCGTCTGTCGGTGTCAGTTTCTCTGTGTGTCTGTGTCTATGTGCATCTGTCTGCGACTGTCTACCTTTGTCCGTTTGTCTGTCTGCCTGTATCGTCTGTCGGTGGCTGTATGTGCCTGTCTTTCTGTCTGTGTCCGCTTGTCTGTGGCCGTCTGCTTGTGTCCTTCTGTTTGTGTCAGTCTAGCCGTGTCAGTCTGTCTGTGTCTGCATTCCTGTGTCCATCTGTGTGTATTTGTCCGTCTATGACCGTGTGTTTATTCCCGTATATCAGTGTTCGTATGTCTGTATCCGCCCATCTGTGGCTGTGTCAGTCTCTCTGTGCCTGGCTGCCTGTGTCAGTCTGTCTGTGTCTGTCAGACTGTGTCCATATGTGTCCGTCAATTTGTATCTGTCTGTCTGTGACCGTCTCTTCGATATGTGTCCGTCTATCTTTGGCCGTCTGTCTGTGTCCATGTGTCTGTATATGTCTGTCTAGATGTGTATCTCTGCCTGTCTCTCCGAGTCTGTCAGTTTGTGACGATCTGTCTGTTTGACTGTGTGGATCTGTCTGAATGTCTGCATTTTTCCGTCTGCCTGTGAATGTCTATCTGTACCTGTCTGCTTGTGTCCGTGTGTCTGTGTCTGCCTGTGGCCATCTGCCATTGTCCGCATGTCTGTGCTTATTGTCTGTGTCTGTCTGTCTGTGACCGTCTCTTTGTTCCCGTCTTTCAGTGTCTGTCTGTCGACCTTTGTCCGTCTATCTTTGGCCATCTGTCTGTGTCCGTGTGTCTTTGCCTGTCTCTCCGAATCTGACAGTCTCTGTGTATCTGTCTGTGACTATCTTTATTTTTCCGTCTGTCTGTGATTCTATGTCTCTGTGGGTTTGTCTGTGTCCGTCTGTTTGTGTCTGTCAGTCTGTGTCCATCTGTATCTGTTCGTTTGTCTGTCTGTGTCAGTCTGCCTGCCTGTGTCCGTCTGTGTGTCTGTGTTTGTCCATCTGTGACCGTGTGTTTATTCCCGTCTATCTGTGTCCGTCTGTCTGTGTTCGTGTATCTGTAACCGTCTGTCTGTGTCGATCTGTCTCTGTCCGTCTGTCTGTATCTGTCCGCCTGTCCGTCTGTCTGTGGCTATTTGTGGCTGTGCCAGACTTTCTGGGTCTGGCTGGTTGTGCCAGTCTGTGTGTTTCTCACTGCCTTTGTCAGTCAGTTTGTGTTTGTCTGTCTGTGACCGTCTCTTAATTCCCGTCTTTCTGTGTCTGTTTCTCGATCTGTGTCCGTCTATCTGTGCCCGTATATGTGTGTCTGTCTCGCCTGTTTAGGTCCGATTGTCTGTATCTGTTTGTGTGCGATTGTATCGATCTGTATCGGTCTGTATTTGTCTGTCTGTTTGAGTCCGATTGTCTGTGTCTGTATCTGTCTGTCTGTGTCCGTCTGCTTGTGTCAGTCTACCTGGTTATGTTTGTCTGTCTGTGACCGTCTCTTTCTACCCGTCTATCTGCCTGTGTCCGTCTGTCTGTCACTCTGTCTGTGTCAGTATGTCTCTGACCGTCTATTTATTCCAGTCTTTCTGTGTCTGTCTGTTGACCTATGTTCTTTGTACGTCTGTCTGTGGCCGTGTCTCTGCATAAGTCTGTCTAGGTGTGTATCTTTGCCTGTCTCTCCGAGTCTGTCAGTTTGTGACGGTATGTCTGTCTGTGGCCGTTGCCTGTGTCCGTTTGTCTGTGTGCATCTGTCTACATTTTTCAGTCTGCCTATGTCTAACTGTCTGTACCGGTCTGCCTGTGTCCGTCTGTCGGTGTCTTTATGTGCCGGTCTTTCTGTCTGCGCTCGGCTGTTAATTTGTGTCCGATTGTCTGTGTCTGTGTCTTCCTGTCTGTGCTGCTTTCTGTGCCAGTCTGTTTGTATCTGTCTACATGAGTCCGTCTGTCTGTGTCCGTATGTCTGTGGCCGTCTGTTTGTATCCGTATGTCTGTTTCCGACTGTTTGTGTCCGATTGTCTGTGCTCGTCGGTTTGTGTCCATTTTCTGTGTGTGTCTGTCTGTCTGTGGCCGTCTGCCTGCGTCCGTACGCCTGTGTATGTGCCTCTCTTTCTTCCTGTGTAAGCCTATGTTTGTGTCTGTCTATTTGTGTACGATTGTCCAAGTCAATCTGTTTGTGTCCGATTGTCGTTGTCTTTGTCTTCCTGTCTGTGCTTTTTTCTCTCTGTCTCTGTATTTCTGTCTGTGACTGTAAACCTTTGTACGTCTTTCTGTGTTTCTCTGTAAGTGTTTCTCTGTCTGTGACGGTTTGTCTGTGTCCGTCTGTTCGTGTCTGTCAGTCTGTGTCCAACTGTGTGTGTCCATTTGTCTGTATCTGTCTGCCTATGTCCGATTGTCTGTCAGTGATCGCCTCTTTGTTCCCGTCTTTCAGTGTCTGTCTGTTGATCTGTGTCCGTCTATCTTTGGCAGTCTGTCTGTGTCCGTGTGTCTGTATATATCTGTCTAGATGTGTATCTTTGCCTGTTTTCTCCGAATCTGATAGTCTGTGGCCGTTTGCCTGTGTCTGTTTGTCTGTATGCGCCTTTCTGTGACCGTCTACTTTTTTCGGTCTGCCTATGTTTATCTGTCTGTACCTGTCTGCCTGTTTCCGTGTGTCTGTGTCTGTCAGACTGTGTCCATCTGTGTCCATATGTGTCTTTCCGTCTGTCTGTATCCGCGTACCAGTGTCCGGCTGTCTGTTTGTCACGGTCTATCTGTACCTGTGGCCATTTTCCTGTGTCTGTTTATCTGTGTCCATTAGTCTGTGATTGTCTGCCTTTCTCCGTCTATCTGTGTCTGTCTGTCTGTATCTGTCTACCTGTGTCCGTCTGTCTGTATCTGTATTCGACCGTCTTTTTGTCTGTGTCCGTCTGCCTCTATCTGTCTTATTGTGTCCGACTGCCGGTGGCTGTGTCTGTGACCGTTTGCCTGTGTCTGGCTCTATATGCCTGTCTTTCCGTCTGTCTGTATCAGTCTGTCTGTGTCAGTCTGTCTGTCACCGTTTCTTTATTTCAGTCTTTCTGTGTCTGTCTGTTGATCTATGTCCGTCTATCTGTGTCCGTCTGTTTGCGTCCGAGTGTCTGTGTCTGTGTCTGTGGTCGTCTGCGTCAGTACGCCTGTGTATGTGCCTGTCTGTGTCTTCCTCTCTGTGCTTCTTTCTGTGTCCGTCTGTCTGTGTTTGTCTGTCTAAATTCGTCTGCCTGTGTCTATCTCGTCTGTCCGTCTGTGTCAGTCTGTCTGCGTATATCTGTCTGCGACTGTAAACCTTTGTCCGTCTGTCAGTGTAGTTTTGTCTGTGTCCGTCTGTTAGTGTCTGTCAGTCTGTGTCCATCTGTGTCTGTCCGTTAGGGTGCATCTGTCTACCTGTGTCCGTTTGTTTGTGGCTATTTGTGGCTGTGTCAGTCTGTCTCTGTCTGGCTGCCTGTATAAGTCTGCCTGTCTCTCCATCTGTGTCCGTCTACGTGTGTCAGTGTGTCTGTGTCTGCCTGCCTATGTCCGTCTGTCTGTGCTTGTCCGTCTGCGACCGTCTCTTTATTCTTTATTTCCGTCCTTCTCTGCATGTCTGTCGATCTGTCCGTCTGTCTGTGTCCGTTTGGGTGTATATGCCTGTCTAGATCTGTCTATCCTTGCATGTCTGTCTGTTTGTCACGGTCTGTCTGTACCTGTGGCCGATTGCTTGTGTCTGTTTGCCTGTGTCCATCAGTCTGTGACTGTTTACCTTTTTCCGTCTGTCTGTACCTGTCTGCCTGTGTCCATGTGTCAGTGTCTGTCAGTGTGTGTCCGTCTGTGCCGTTTTGCCTGTGTCAGTTTATCTGTGTCCATCTGTCTGTGACTGTATACCATTTCCGTCTGTCTTTGACTGTCTGTCTGTACCTGTCTAGCTGTGTCCGTCTGTCTGTCTCTGTATTTGCGTCTTTCTGTGTGTGTCCGTCTGCCTGTGTCTGTGACCGTTTGCCTGTGTCTGTTTATCTATGTCAATCTGTCTGTGACTGTCTACCTTTGTCCCTGTGTCTGTGTCTGTCTGTATCTGTTTGCCTGTGTCCACCTGTCGGTGTCTGTATGTGCCTGTATATCTGTCGGTGTCTGTCTGTTTGGGTCCGGTTGTCTGTGTCCATCTGTTTGTATCCGATTGTCTTTTTCTATGTCTTCCTGTCTGTGCTTCTTTCTGTGTCCATCTGTGTGTGTTCGTCTGCCTGTGTGTATCTGTCTCTGTCTGTCTGTGTCAGTCTCTCTGTGTATATCTGTCTGTGACTGTAAACCTCTGTCCGTCTGACTGTGTTTCTCTGTTTGGGTTTCTCTGTCGGCTTGTCTGTGTCCGTCTGTTTGTGTCTGTCAGTCTGTGTCCATCTGTGTCTGTCCGTTTGTCTGTATCTGTCTGCCTGTGTCCGTCGGTCTGTGTCTGTCTGTCTGTGACCGTCTCTTTGTTTCCGTATTTCACTGTCTGTCTGTCGATCTGTGTCCGTCTATCTTTGGCGGTCTATCTGTGCCCGTGTGTCTGTATATGTCTGTCTATATGTGTAGCTTTGCATGTCTCTCCGAATCTGACAGTCTGTGGCCGTTTTTCCGGCGTCTGTTTCTGTGTCCGTGTGAATGTGTCTGTCAGAGTGTGTCCATCTGTCTTTATGTATGTGTCCGTCTGTTTGTGTCCGATTGTCTGTGTCCGTCTGTTTGTGTCCGATTGGCTGTGTGTTTCTGTCTGTGTCAGTCTGCCTCTTTGTCTGTCTGTGACCGTCTCTTTCTTCCTGTCTTTCTGTCTGTGTCCGTCCGTGTATATCCGCCTGTGTGTCCGTGTGTATCCGCCTGTGTGTCCGTTTGAGTGTGTCCGTCTGTCTGTGTCCGTCTGTGTGTGTCCGTCTGTGTGTGTCCGTCTGTGTGTGTCCGTCATTCTGTGTCCGTTTTGTCTGTAACTGTATGTGCCTGTCTTTCCGTCTGTTTGTGTCAGTCTGTCTGTATGCTCCGGGTGTCTATGTCTGTCCGTGTGTGTCTGTCTGTCTGTGACCGTCTGCCTGCGTCCGTACTCCTGTGTATGTGCCTGACTTTCTGTCTGTGTCCCGCCTGTCTGTGTCTGTCTGTTTGTGTCCGATTGTCTGTGTTTATCTGTGTCATCCTGTCTGTGCTTCTTTCATTGTCTATCTGTGTGTGTTCGTCTGCCTGTGTTATCTGTCTGTGTCAGTCTCTCTGTGTATATCTGGATGTAAGCCTTTGTCCGTCTGTCTGTGTTTCTCTGTCTGGGTTTCACTGTCTCTGTCTGTTTGTGTCTATCAGTCTCTGTCCGGTTGCCTGTGTCTGGCTCTATATGGCTGTCTTTCCGTCTGTCTGTATCAGTCTGTCTGTGTCAGTTTGTCTGTGTCAGTCTGTCTGTCACCGTTTCTTTATTCCAGTCTTTCTGTGTCTGTCTGTTGATGTATGTCCGTCTATCTGTGTCCGTCCGTCTGTGGCCGTGTCTCTGCATAAGTCTGTCTGGGTGTGTATCTTCGCCTGTCTCTCCGAGTCACTTTGGGACGGTATGTCTGTCTGTGGCCGTCTGCCTGCGTCCGTACACCTGTGTATGTGCCTCTCTTTCTTCCTGTGTCCGCCTGTGTGTGTGTCTGTCTGTTTGTGTACGATTGGCAGAGTCCATCTGTTTGTGTCCGATTGTCGTTGTCTTTGTCTTCCTGTCTGTGCTTCTTTATGTGTCAGTCTGTCTGTTCGTCTGCCTGTGTCTATCTACTCTGTATTTCTGTCTGTGACTGTAAACCTTTGTCCGTCTTTCTGTGTCTCTGTAAGTGTTTCTCTGTCCTTGTCGGTTTGTCTGTGTCCGTCTGTTTGTGTCTGTCAGTCTGTGTCCACCTGTGGGTGTCCGTTTGCCTGTATCTGTCTGCCTGTATCCATCTGTCTGTCAGTGATCGTCTCTTTGTTCCCGTCTTTCAGTGTCTGTCTGTTGTTCTGTGTCCGTCTATCTTTGGCAGTCTGTCTGTGTCCGTTTGTCTGTATATATCTGTCTAGATGTGTATCTTTGCCTGTCTCTCCGAATCTGATAGTCTGTGGCCGTTTGCCTGTGTCTGTTTGTCTGTGTGTACCTGTCTGTGACCGTCTACGTTTTTCAGTCTGCCTATGTTTATCTGTCTGTACCGGTCTGCCTGTTTCCGTCTGTCTGTGTCTTTATGTACCGGTATTTCTGTATGCGTCCGGCTGTCTGTTTGTGTTAGTGGCTATGTGTCTGTCTGTCTGTCTGTACCTGTCTGCCTGAGTCCGTGTGTCTGTGTCTGTCAGACTGTGTCCATCTGTGTCTATCAGTCTGTGTCCATATGTGTCTTTCCGTCTGTCTGTATCCGCGTACCAGTGTCCGTCTGTCTGTTTGTCACGGTCTGTCTGTACTTGTGGCCATTTTCCCTGTGTCTGTTTATCTGTGTCCATTAGTCTGTGATTGTCTACCTTTCTCCGTCTATCTGTGTCTGTCTGTACCTGTCTACCTGTGTCCGTCTGTCTGTATCTGTATTCGCCCGTCTTTTTGTCTGTGTCCGTCTGCCTGTCTGTCTTTTTGTATCCGACTGCCTGTGGCTGTGTCTGTGACCGTTTGCCTGTGTCTGGCTCTATATGCCTGTATTTCCGTCTGTCTGTATCAGTCTGTCTGTGTCAGTTTGTCTGTGTCAGTCTGTCTGTCACCGTTTCTTTATTTCAGTCTTTCTGTGTCTGTCTGTTGATGTATGTCCGTCTATCTGTGTCCGTCTGTTTGCGTCCGAGTGTCTGTGTCTGTGGTCGTCTGACTACGTCAGTACGCTGTGTATGTGGCTGTCTGTGTCTTCCTGTCTGTGCTTCTTTCTGTGTTCGTCTGCCTGTGTCTGTCTCGTCTGTCCGTGTGTGTCTGTCCTGTCTGCGTATATCTGTCTGTGACTGTAAACATTTGTCCGTCTGTCAGTGTAGTTTTGTCTGTGTTCGTCTGTTAGTGTCTGTCAGACTGTGTCCATCTGTGTTTGTGCGTTAGGGTGCATCTGTCTGCCTGTGTCCGTCTGTCTGTGTCAGTCTGCCTACCTGTGTCCGTCTGTGTGTGTTTGTTCGTCTGTGACCGTCTCTTTATTCTTTATTCCCGTCCTTCTCTGCCTGTCTGTCGATCTGTCCGACTGTGTGTGTCCGTTTGTGTGTATATTCCTGTCTAGGTCTGTCTATCTTTGCATGACTGTCTGTTTGTCACGGTCTGTCTGTACCTGTGGCCGATTGCTTGTGTCTGTTTGCCTGTGTCCATCAGTCTGTGACTGTTTACATTTTTCCGTCTGTCTGTACCTGTCTGCCTGTGTCCATGTGTCAGTGTCTGTCAGTATGTGTCCATTTGTGCCGTTTGCCTGTGTCTGTTTATCTGTGTCCATTTGTCTGTGACTGCCTACCTTTTTCCGTCTGTCTTTGACTGTATGTCTGTACCTGTCTAGCTGTGTCCGTCTGTCTGTCTCTGTATTCGCCCGTCTTTCTGTCAGTGTCCGTCTGCCGTCTGTGGCCGTTTGCCGGCGTCTGTTTGTCTCTGTGCATCTGTTTGTGTATATATGTGCCTGTTTTTCTACCTCTGTCCGCCTGTGTGTCCTGTCTGTTTGTGTCAGATCGTCTGTGTTCATATGCTTGTGTCCCTTTGTCTGTGTTTCGCTCTGTGCCAGTCTGTCTGTATCTGCCTGCATGAGTCCGTCTGTCTGTGTCTGTATATGCCTGTCCGTCTGTCTGTGTCGGTTGTCGGTGTCCGTCTGCTTGTGTCCGATTGTTTGTAGCTGTCTGTCCGTGTCGGTTTGTCTGTGTCCGACTGTTTGAGCCCGATTGTTTGGGGCTGCGTCTGTTGGTCTGTCTCAGTCTGTCTGAGTCTGCCTACCTGTGTCCGTCTGTCTGTTTGTCTGTGTCAGTCTGTCTGTGTCTATGTCTGCCTGCCTATGTCCGTCTGTCTGTGTTTGTCCGTCTGCGACCGTCTCTTTACTCCGTCCTTCTCTGCCTGTCTGTCAATCTGTCCGTCTGTCTGTGTCCGTTTCTGTGTATATGCCTGTCTAGCTCTGTGTATCTTTGCATGTCTGTCTGTTTGTCACGGTCTGTCTGTACCTGTGGCCGATTGCCTGTGTCTGTTTGTCTGTGTCCTCAGTATGTTACTGTCTACCTTTTTCCGTCTGTCTGTGTCCGTCTGTACCTGTCTGCCTGTGTCCGTGTGTATGTGTCAGTGTGTGTCCATCTGTCATCATGTATGTGTCCGTCTCTTTGTGTCAGACTGTCTGTGTCCGCCTGCCTGTGCCTGACTGTCTGTGGCTGTCTGTCTGTGTCCGTCTGTTTTGTGTCTCTCTGACTGTGTGCGTCTGTGTCCGTCTTTCTGGGTCCGTCAGTCTGTGGCTGTAAGTCTGTGTCCCGTTCTCTTTGGGTCTGTCTGAATGTGTCCGTTCCCGTGTATGTCTGTCTGGCTTTGGCCGTCTGCGTGCGTCCCCTATATGTCTGTAGCCGTCTGTTTGTGTCCGATTGTCTGCGTCCGTCTGTTTTTGTCCGATTGTCTGTGTGTGTCTTCCTGTGTCCGTCTGTCTGTGTCCGTCTGTTTGTGTCCGATTGTCTGTGCCCATCTGTTTGTGTCCGATTGTCGGCGTTTTCTTCTGTGCCAGTCTGTCTGTATCTGTCTGCATGAGTCCGTGTGGCTGTGTCTGTCAGACTGTATCCATCTGTGTCTGTCAGTCTGTGTCCATATGTGTCTTTCCGTCTGTCTGTATCCGCTTACCTCTGTCCGCCCTGTGTGTCTGTTCTTTTGTGTCAGATCGTCTGTGTGTCCATGCTTGTGTCCCTTTGTCTGTGTGTCGTTCTGTGCCAGTCTGTTGTATATGCCTGCATGAGTCCGTCTTTCTGTGTCTGTATATGCCTGTCCGTCTGTCTGTGTCGTTTTGTCGGTGTCCGTCTGCTTGTGTCCGTTTGTTTGTGGCTGTCTGTCCGTGTCGGTTTGTCTGTGTCCGACTGTTTGTGCCGATTGTTTGGGGCTGTGTCCTGCCGGTCTGTCTGAGTCTGTCTGAGTCTGCCTACCTGTGTCCGTCTGTCTGTGTCAGTCGGTCTGTGTCTGCCTGCCTAATTCCGTCTGTCTGTGTTTGTCCGTCTGCACCGTCTCTTTATTCCCGTCCTTCTTTGCCTATCTGTCGATCTGTCCGTCTGTCTGTGTCCGTTTGTGTGTATATGCCTGTCTAG
>NW_022045785.1:0-33727 GCF_003285905.1 Drosophila hydei
AGATCGGGATTGACTATTCGGGTCAATTTTTTTTTTAGCTGATGCACCCAAACTATTCGTTAGCCAAACTTTATGTATATTGAACAAGATTGTCGTTCTGGTTTATTTTCTTCTATGCAGCCACCAACTCTTCATTAGCCAAACTTATGTATATAGAACGGGATTGTCTGTTTGGTCTATTTTTCTACGCAAGTCACCAACTTTGTCGTAGTAGCAGCCCAAAATTATTATATATAAAAACGCTCTTAGCTTCACTCAACTATTCGCTTTCCAAATATATGTATATAGAACGGGGTTGTCTGTTCTGGTCTATTTTTTCGACGCAGCCACCACACTATATATAAAAGGGGCTGTCTGTTCCGTTTATTTTTTCGACGCAGCCACCAAATATCGTTTACCCAATATATGTTATAGAACGGGTTGTCTGTTCTGGTAATTTTTTCTTTCGCAGCAACCAACTATCGTTTTGCAAAATATATGTATATAGAACGGGTTGTCTGTTCTGGTCTATTTTTTTCTACGCAGCCACCAACTATTCGTTTAGCCAAAATATATGTATATAGAACGGGTTGTCTGTTCTGGTCTATTTTTTTTCTACGCAGCCACCAACTATTCGTTTAGCCAAAATATATGTATATAAAACGGGGTTGTCTGTTCTGCTCTAGTTTCTTCTATGCAGCCACCAACTATTCGTTTAGCCAAACTTTATGTATATAGAAAAGCTTGTCTGTTCTGGTCTATTTACGTCTATGCATCCACCAACTATTCAATTCGACAGACTTTATGTATATAGAACGGGGTTGACTGTTCTGGTCTATTTTTTCTACTCAGTCACAAACTATTCGCTTAGCCAAAATATATGTATATAGAACGGGGTTGTCTCTTCTGGTCTATTTTTTCTACGCAGTCACAAACTATTCGCTTAGCCAAAATATATGTATATAGAACGGGGTTGTCTGTTCTGGTCTATTTTTTCTACGAAGTCACAAACTATTCACTTAGCCAAAATATATGTATCTAAAACGGGGTTGTCAGTTATGGTCTATTTTTTCTACGCAGCCACCAACTATTCGCTTAGCCAAAATATATGTATATAGAACGGGGTTGTCTGTTCTGGTCTATTGTTTTCTACGCAGTCACAAACTATTCACTTAGCCAAAATATCTGTATATAGAACGGGGTTGTCTCTTCTGGTCTATTTTTTCTACTCAGTCACAAACTATTCGCTTAGCCAAAATATATGTATATAGAACGGGGTTGTCTCTTCTGGTCTATTTTTTCTACGCAGTCACAAACTATTCGCTTAGCCAAAATATATGTATATAGAACGGGGTTGTCTGTTCTGGTCTATTTTTTCTACGAAGTCACAAACTATTCACTTAGCCAAACTATATGTATATAGAACGGGGTTGTCTGTTTATATATAGAACGGGGTTGTCTGTTCTGGTCTATTTTTTCTACGCAGTCACAAACTATTCGCTTAGCCAAAATATATGTATCTAAAACGGGGTTGTCAGTTATGGTCTATTTTTTCGACGCAGCCACCAAATATTCGTTTACCCAAAATATATGTATATAGAACGGGTTTTCTGTTCTGGTATATTTTTTCGACGCAGCCACCAAATATTCGTTTACCCAAAATATATGTATATAGAACGGGTTGTCTGTTCTGGTATATTTTTTTCTACGCAGCCACCAACTATTCGTTTAGCCAAACTTTATGTATATAGAAAAGATTGTCTCTTCTGGTCTATTTTCTTCTATGCATCCACCAACTATTCAATTCGACAAACTTTATGTATGTAGAACGGGGTTGACTGTTCTGGTCTATTTTCTTCTACTCAGCCACCTACTATTCGTTTAGCCAAAATATTTGTATATAAACTTGGATTGTCTGTTCTGGTCTATTTTTTCTACTCAGCCACCAACCAGTCGCTTAGCCAAAATATATTTATATAAAACAGGGTTGTCTGTTCATGTATATTGAACAAAATTGTCTGTTCTGGTCTATTTTCTTCTATGCAGCCACCAACTATTCAATTAGCCAAACTTTATTTATATAGAACGGGATTGTCTGTTCTGGTCTATTTTTTCTACGCAGCCACCAACTATTCGTTTTCCCAAAATATATTTATGTAAAATAGGGTTGTCTGTTAATATGTAGAACGCGATTGTCTGTTCTGATCTATTTTCTTCTATGCAGCCACCAACTATTCGTTTAGCCAAACTTTATGTATATAGAACAAGATTGTCTGTTCTGGTCTATTTTCTTCTATGCAGCCACCAATTATTCAATTAGCCAATCGTTATGTATATCGAACGGGATTGTCTGTTCTGGTCTACTTATCTATGCAGCCACCAACTATTCATTTAGCCAAAATATTTGTGTATAAAAAGTGGTTGTCTGTTCTGGTCTATTTTTTCGACGCAGCCACCAACTATTCGTTTTCCCAAAATATATTTATATAAAACAGGGTTGCCTGTTAATACGTAGAACGGGATTGTCTGTTATGATCTATTTTCTTCTATTCAGTCACCAACTATTCGTTTAGCCAAACTTTATGTATATAGAATGGGATTTTTTGTTCTGTTCTATTTTCTCCTATGCAGCCACCAACTACTCGTTTTCCCAAAATTTATGTATATAAAACGGGTTTGTCTGTTCTGCTCTGTATATAGATCGGGATTGACTATTCGGGTCAATTTTTTTTTTACTGAGCCACCAACTATTCGTTTAGCCAAACTTTATGTATATTGAACAAGATTGTCTGTTCTGGTTTATTTTCTTCTATGCAGCCACCAACTCTTCAATTAGCCAAACTTTATGTATATAGAACGGGATTGTCTGTTCTGGTCTATTTTTCTACGCAGTCACCAACTATTCGTTTTCCCAAAATATATTTATATAAAACGCAGTCACCAACTATTCGCTTAGCCAAAATATATGTATATAGAACGGGTTTGTCTCTTCTGGTCTATTTTTTTCTACGCAGTCAGCAACTATTCGCTTAGCCAAAATATATGTATATAGAACGGGGTTGTCTGTTCTGGTCTATTTTTTCGACGTAGCCACCAACTATATATAAAACGGGGCTGTCTGTTCTGGTTTATTTTTTCGACGCAGCCACCAAATATTCGTTTACCCAAAATATATGTATATAGAACGGGTTGTCTGTTCTGGTATATTTTTTTCTACGCAGCCACCAACTATTCGTTTCGGTAAAATATATGTATATAGAACGGGGTTGTCTGTTCTGGTCTATTTTTTTCTACGCAGCCACCAACTATTCGTTTAGCCAAAATATATGTATATAAAACGGGGTTGTCTGTTCTGCTCTAGTTTCTTCTATGCAGCCACCAACTATTCGTTTAGCCAAACTTTATGTATATAGAAAAGCTTGTCTGTTCTGGTCTATTTACTTCTATGCATCCACCAACTATTCAATTCGACAGACTTTATGTATATAGAACGGGGTTGACTGTTCTGGTCTATTTTTTCTACTCAGTCACAAACTATTCGCTTAGCCAAAATATATGTATATAGAACAGGGTTGTCTCTTCTGGTCTATTTTTTCTACGCAGTCACAAACTATTCGCTTAGCCAAAATATATGTATATAGAATGGGGTTGTCTGTTCTGGTCTATTTTTTCTACGAAGTCACAAACTATTCACTTAGCCAAACTATATGTATATAGAACGGGGTTGTCTCTTCTGGTCTATTTTTTCTACGCAGTCACAAACTATTTGCTTAGCCAAAATATATGTATCTAAAACGGGGTTGTCAGTTATGGTCTATTTTTTCTACGCAGCCACCAACTATTCGCTTAGCCAAACTATATGTATATAGAACGGGGTTGTCTCTTCTGGTCTATTTTTTTTACTCAGTCAGAAACTATTCGCTTAGCCAAAATATATGTATATAGAATGGGGTTGTCTGTTCTGGTCTATTTTTTCTACGCAGTCACAAACTATTCACTTAGCCAAAATATCTGTATATAGAACGGGGTTGTCTCTTCTGGTCTATTTTTTCTACGCAGTCACAAACTATTCGCTTAGCCAAAATATATGTATATAGAACGGGGTTGTCTGTTCTGGTCTATTTTTTCTACGAAGTCACAAACTATTCACTTAGCCAAACTATATGTATATAGAACGGGGTTGTCTGTTTATATATAGAACGGGGTTGTCTGTTCTGGTCTATTTTTTCTACGCAGTCACAAACTATTCGCTTAGCCAAAATATATGTATCTAAAACGGGGTTGTCAGTTATGGTCTATTTTTTCTACGCAGCCACCAACTATTCGTTTAGCCAAACTTTATGTATATAGAAAAGATTGTCTCTTCTGGTCTATTTTCTTCTATGCAGCCACCAACTATTCAATTAGCCAAACTTTATTTATATAGAACGGGATTGTCTCTTCTGGTCTATTTTTTCTACGCAGCCACCAACTATTCGCTTAGCCAAAATATATGTATCTAAAACGGGGTTGTCTGTTAATATGTAGAACGCGATTGTCTGTTCTGATCTATTTTCTTCTATGCAGCCACCAACTATTCGTTTAGCCAAACTTTATGTATATAGAACAAGATTGTCTGTTCTGGTCTATTTTCTTCTATGCAGCCACCAATTATTCAATTAGCCTAACGTTATGTATATCGAACGGGATTGTCTGTTCTGGTCTACTTATCTATGCAGCCACCAACTATTCATTTAGCCAAAATATTTGTGTATAAAAAGTGGTTGTCTGTTCTGGTCTATTTTTTCGACGCAGCCACCAACTATTCGTTTTCCCAAAATATATTTATATAAAACAGGGTTGCCTGTTAATACGTAGAACGGGATTGTCTGTTATGATCTATTTTCTTCTATTCAGTCACCAACTATTCGTTTAGCCAAACTTTATGTATATAGAATGGGATTTTTTGTTCTGTTCTATTTTCTCCTATGCAGCCACCAACTACTCGTTTTCCCAAAATTTATGTATATAAAACGGGTTTGTCTGTTCTGCTCTGTATATAGATCGGGATTGACTATTCGGGTCAATTTTTTTTTTACTGAGCCACCAACTATTCGTTTAGCCAAACTTTATGTATATTGAACAAGATTGTCTGTTCTGGTTTATTTTCTTCTATGCAGCCACCAACTCTTCAATTAGCCAAACTTTATGTATATAGAACGGGATTGTCTGTTCTGGTCTATTTTTCTACGCAGTCACCAACTATTCGTTTTCCCAAAATATATTTATATAAAACGCAGTCACCAACTATTCGCTTAGCCAAAATATATGTATATAGAACGGGTTTGTCTCTTCTGGTCTATTTTTTTCTACGCAGTCAGCAACTATTCGCTTAGCCAAAATATATGTATATAGAACGGAGTTGTCTGTTCTGGTCTATTTTTTCGACGCAGCCACCAACTATATATAAAACGGGGCTGTCTGTTCTGGTTTATTTTTTCGACGCAGCCACCAAATATTCGTTTACCCAAAATATATGTATATAGAACGGGTTGTCTGTTCTGGTCTATTTTTTTCTACGCAGCCACCAACTATTCGTTTAGCCAAAATATATGTATATAAAACGGGGTTGTCTGTTCTGCTCTAGTTTCTTCTATGCAGCCACCAACTATTCGTTTAGCCAAACTTTATGTATATAGAAAAGCTTGTCTGTTCTGGTCTATTTACTTCTAAGCATCCACCAACAATTCAATTCGACAGACTTTATGTATATAGAACGGGGTTGACTGTTCTGGTCTATTTTTTCTACTCAGTCACAAACTATTCGCTTAGCCAAAATATATGTATATAGAACGGGGTTGTCTCTTCTGGTCTATTTTTTCTACGCAGTCACAAACTATTCGCTTAGCCAAAATATATGTATATAGAACGGGGTTGTCTGTTCTGGTCTATTTTTTCTACGAAGTCACAAACTATTCACTTAGCCAAACTATATGTATATAGAACGGGGTTGTCTCTTCTGGTCTATTTTTTCTACGCAGTCACAAACTATTCGCTTAGCCAAAATATATGTATCTAAAACGGGGTTGTCAGTTATGGTCTATTTTTTCTACGCAGCCACCAACTATTCGCTTAGCCAAAATATATGTATATAGAACGGGGTTGTCTGTTCTGGTCTATTTTTTCTACGCAGTCACAAACTATTCACTTAGCCAAAATATCTGTATATAGAACGGGGTTGTCTCTTCTGGTCTATTTTTTTTACTCAGTCAGAAACTATTCGCTTAGCCAAAATATATGTATATAGAATGGGGTTGTCTGTTCTGGTCTATTTTTTCTACGCAGTCACAAACTATTCACTTAGCCAAAATATCTGTATATAGAACGGGGTTGTCTCTTCTGGTCTATTTTTTCTACTCAGTCACAAACTATTCGCTTAGCCAAAATATATGTATATAGAACGGGGTTGTCTCTTCTGGTCTATTTTTTCTACGCAGTCACAAACTATTCGCTTAGCCAAAATATATGTATATAGAACGGGGTTGTCTGTTCTGGTCTATTTTTTCTACGAAGTCACAAACTATTCACTTAGCCAAACTATATGTATATAGAACGGGGTTGTCTGTTTATATATAGAACGGGGTTGTCTGTTCTGGTCTATTTTTTCTACGCAGTCACAAACTATTCGCTTAGCCAAAATATATGTATCTAAAACGGGGTTGTCAGTTATGGTCTATTTTTTCGACGCAGCCACCAAATATTCGTTTACCCAAAATATATGTATATAGAACGGGTTTTCTGTTCTGGTATATTTTTTCGACGCAGCCACCAAATATTCGTTTACCCAAAATATATGTATATAGAACGGGTTGTCTGTTCTGGTATATTTTTTTCTACGCAGCCACCAACTATTCGTTTAGCCAAACTTTATGTATATAGAAAAGATTGTCTCTTCTGGTCTATTTTCTTCTATGCATCCACCAACTATTCAATTCGACAAACTTTATGTATGTAGAACGGGGTTGACTGTTCTGGTCTATTTTCTTCTACTCAGCCACCTACTATTCGTTTAGCCAAAATATTTGTATATAAACTTGGATTGTCTGTTCTGGTCTATTTTTTCTACTCAGCCACCAACCAGTCGCTTAGCCAAAATATATAAACAGGGTTGTCTGTTCATGTATATTGAACAAAATTGTCTGTTCTGGTCTATTTTCTTCTATGCAGCCACCAACTATTCAATTAGCCAAACTTTATTTATATAGAACGGGATTGTCTGTTCTGGTCTATTTTTTCTACGCAGCCACCAACTATTCGTTTTCCCAAAATATATTTATGTAAAATAGGGTTGTCTGTTAATATGTAGAACGCGATTGTCTGTTCTGATCTATTTTCTTCTATGCAGCCACCAACTATTCGTTTAGCCAAACTTTATGTATATAGAACAAGATTGTCTGTTCTGGTCTATTTTCTTCTATGCAGCCACCAATTATTCAATTAGCCAAACGTTATGTATATCGAACGGGATTGTCTGTTCCGGTCTACTTATCTATGCAGCCACCAACTATTCATTTAGCCAAAATATTTGTGTATAAAAAGTGGTTGTCTGTTCTGGTCTATTTTTTCTACGAAGTCACAAACTATTCACTTAGCCAAACTATATGTATATAGAACGGGGTTGTCTGTTTATATATAGAACGGGGTTGTCTGTTCTGGTCTATTTTTTCTACGCAGTCACAAACTCTTCGCTTAGCCAAAATATATGTATCTAAACGGGGTTGTCAGTTATGGTCTATTTTTTCGACGCAGCCACCAAATATTCGTTTACCCAAAATATATGTATATAGAACGGGTTGTCTGTTCTGGTATATTTTTTCGACGCAGCCACCAAATATTCGTTTACCCAAAATATATGTATATAGAACGGGTTGTCTGTTCTGGTATATTTTTTTCTACGCAGCCACCAACTATTCGTTTAGCCAAACTTTATGTATATAGAAAAGATTGTCTCTTCTGGTCTATTTTCTTCTATGCATCCACCAACTATTCAATTCGACAAACTTTATGTATGTAGAACGGGGTTGACTGTTCTGGTCTATTTTCTTCTACTCAGCCACCTACTATTCGTTTAGCCAAAATATTTGTATATGTCGGAGCGTACTGTATGTACGCACTGTATTTGATTGTTCCTGCGTGTTGCACGTACGCGCTGTGTGTGTATTGCTTTGTATGAGAATTCTGGTTATTACCAGAATTCCTGTGTGTGTATTGCTTTGTATGAGAATTCTGGTTATTACCAGAATTCCTAATTTCATCATACTAAAAAATATTGCATCAGCCGCTAATTGCGCCCTGATTGGTCCTTTACATTTTGTCGCTTTAAGAAGTCCCGTTATAGCGCGACGACAGCGCTACAACGCTGTCGTCGAGTGTGGTTCGGTGCGAGGCAGAGAAACGAAAAGGCGAGCAGTTCAACTTTGAATCGAGAAGCCTGCGCATCGAAACTCGCTGCGCTATTAAAGCCATGGAAAATACTAACGACGCTCCAACATCAGAAGTGGGATCAGCACCACCTCCTGCATTCTCAGAGGATCAGTGGCGCATAATTTTACAAATGCAGAACCAGAATCTGCTGGAGCTTGCAAGAACCATGCAAGCGTCAACACGGGAGCAACAGCAGACTCGTGGCGTCACTTTGCCAAAATTTTTCTCTGACACTGCAGGTGCAGATGCCTCAAAGTGGTCCATCACAGCTGACATTATATTAACGGAACAGCCCCTAGAAGGAAGCAGACTCATCATGGCACTAAGCGAAGCTATGGTGGGCAGTGCCTCACAGTGGCTAACTCAAATTGCATATCCCGGCATTAAGTGGATTGAATTTAAGGAATTATTCCTCCGCCGCTACGAAAATAGTGAAACGTCGTCGGCAATGTTTCTAAATCTACTAAACAGTCGCCCAACTAACGGCGAATGTCTTGCGGTTTATGCTAGCCGCTTGGTGACCACTTTAACTTCCAATTGGAAAAACAAAAACATCGAAGAAATTGCTGTTTCAATTGTGCTCGCGCATTTAGCCAATGTGGATAACCGCTTGGAACGGATTGTGTTCACGTCAAAAGTTCAAACTAGAAGTGACTTGCAATCCGAACTAGGCGCATTCTCCTTTAAAAAACATCGTAATGTTGACCGTGATGACGACTCCGGACCTGGACCTGACGCCAAGAAGAGGAGAATATTGACAATAGTGTGCCATTTCTGTGGCAAACCAGGACATAAAATTGCTGAGTGCAGAGCCAAAATGCGACAAAAGGGGGACGCGACATCTCAGCGAGACAAGCCAACTGTTACTTGCTTCAAGTGCGGGCAGCCTGGACACTTCGCAAATCAATGTCCGAAAAAGGAATCAACAAGTACACAGGGAGCATTCCAACGGAAAACTGTGAACCAGTGCTTTGTACCAGAGCCAACTGGAGTGATGATGCAGCTCGGTGAGACTTACCCAATTTCTTTTGATTCTGGCGCAGAGTGTTCACTCATTAAAGAGAAAATATGTAGTAAGCTAGCTGGTAAGCGTTTTAACAGCATTATCATGCTAAAAGGTATAGGCGATACTGGCATATATAGCACCTTACAAATATTAAGCCAAGTCACCATAAATGAGAACGCACTTCAAATATTGTTCCATGTAGTGCAAGATAATCATTTGAAAAGCGACATTGTTATTGGCCGCGAAATTCTTAAACAAGGATTTAATGTCACTATATCACAAAACAAGTTTAACGTAGTAAAAGCCAAAGCCGTAAATATTTGCTCAATAGATAGGGAACCAGTTGACCTTACAAATCTCGATACCGAATTGCGCGAGGCTGATAAAGACAAACTAATAAAAATGCTTGAGAATTACTCCACTGCACTTGTAAAAGGGGCACCATCTACACGAGTCACGACAGGGGAAATGAAAATGCGCTTGATTGATCCAACCAAAACTGTACAACGCCGGCCCTATAGACTTAGCCCTGAAGAAAGAGACATTGTCCGAGAAAAGTTAAGTGAGTTACTTAAATGCAACATCATTCGACCCAGCTGCTCCCCTTTTGCCAGTCCTATGCTGCTTGTCAAGAAGAAAAATGGTACAGACCGACTTTGTGTCGACTACAGAGAGTTAAACTCTAACACAATCGCAGACAGGTACCCTTTGCCGCTCATTAGCGACCAAATCGCTAGGCTGCGTGGCGCAAATTACTTCACGTGTCTTGATATGGCGAGTGGTTTCCACCAAATTCCTATCCACCCTGATTCCATAGAATACACTGCATTTGTGACCCCGGACGGTCAATATGAGTTCCTGACCATGCCGTTCTGACTCAAAAATGCGCCATCCGTTTTCCAACGGGCAGTCATGCGTGCCTTGGGTGACTTGGCCTATTCATACGTGATTGTTTACATGGATGATATCATGATCGTGTCACCCACAGTCGAATTAGGATTGGAAAGGTTGAAAATAGTACTAGACATTCTCACAGATGCTGGATTCATTTTTAATGTTAACAAATGTAGTTTCTTAAAAACAGTCGTTCAATATCTGGGATATGAGGTAAGAGCAGGGGAAATTCGACCAAACTCGCGAAAGATTGTTGCGTTAACATCGTTGCCACCGCCACAGACGGTTTTTGGTGTACGGCAGTTTATTGGTCTTGCATCCTATTTTCGCAAATTCGTACCCGGATTCTCTCAAGTCATAAAGCCGTTGTATTCCCTAACATCAGGAAGGGAAAGTTTTGCGTGGACTACTGAGTTGAAAAGCATTCGCAAGAAAATTGTGACTATTCTTACAAACGAACCAGTTCTGGTAATATTCGACCCGCAATACCCTATAGAACTACACACCGACGCTAGCTCAATCGGATTTGGTGCCATGCTTTTACATCGAATTAACAATAAGCTTCACGTTGTAGAATATTTTAGTAAAACAACTTCGCCAGCCGAGTCTAGGTACCACTCGTATGAGCTTGAAACTCTGGCAGTATTTGCATCCGTTAAACATTTCCGTCACTACTTGCTTGGCAGAGAATTTGTGGTTTATACAGATTGTAACTCGTTAAAGGCATCGCGAACCAAAATAGACTTAACTCCTAGAGTTCATCGCTGGTGGTCTTATTTACAATCTTTCAAGTTTGACATACAGTACAGAGAAGGAAAACGTATGGCACATGTCGACTTCTTATCTAGAAACCCAGTCACTCAGAAACAATTAATTTTGGAAAAAATTCCCGAGAAGCGAATAAACATAGCAGAAATCTCAAATAATTGGTTGTTTGCCGAACAGCAATTGGACCCGGATATTGCTGCCCTTGTCAGTAAACTGAATTCAAATGACCTACTAGACGAAGTAACTAAAACATATGATTTGAGAAAAGGGATGTTGTTTCGTAAAATCTAAAAAAATGGTAAGACACGATGCTTGCCAGTTGTGCCCCGAAATTTCAGATGGTCAGTAGTTAACCAGGTACATGAGTCAATCATGCACCTTGGTTGGCAAAAAACACTTGACAAAGTTTACCAATTTTACTGGTTTGAGAAAATGAACAAATATGTCCGTAAATTTGTTGACAATTGTATAACCTGCAGGACAGCAAAGTCACATTCCGGCAAAGTTCAAGCAGAATTACATCCTATACCAAGGGTTAGCATCCCTTGGCACACCGTCCATATGGACATTACTGGCAAATTAAGTGGTAAAAGTGATTTAAAGGAATATATCATTGTTCAAATTGACAGCTTCACAAAATTCGTACACCTGTACCACACTCTCAAAATAGATACGGAGAGTTGTATCAGGGCCATAAAGTCTTCAACTTCCTTGTTTGGTGCACCAACACGCATTATAGCTGATCAGGGTAGATGTTTTTCTAGCGGGCAGTTTGCAGAATTTTGCTGTTCAAAAACCATAAAACTTCATTTAATCGCGACTGGGGCAAGTCGTGCTAATGGACAAGTTGAGCGCGTTATGAGCACGCTCAAGAACCTATTAACTGCAGTCGAATTAAGCCAAAGGCCCTGGCAAGATGCTCTCGGCGAGGTGCAGCTAGCTTTAAACTGCACAACAAATCGGGCAACTGAGGCTAGTCCCTTAGAAATGTTAATAGGGAAAGAAGGTCGACCTCTTGGATTAGTTCCTCCATTGGACACAGAATTGGAAGTAGACTTAGACTCCACACGGGCTCGAGCAAGTAGCAGTATGAAATCTTTAGCCTTTTACAACAAAAATCGATTTGATAAGTCCAAGGCCGCCGTTGTAAGACACAGTGTTGGTGACTATGTCCTTCTCAAGAATGAGGAGAGACACCAGACAAAACTAGACCCAAAATTCAAGGGTTAATTTTTGGTAGTTAAAGTCCTAGACGGTGACAGATACATGTTAAAGTCGTTATCGAGTAAACGATTATATAAATACTGTCACGAGGACACAAGAAAATTTCCAGAGGGAAATGTGCCCCATGAGCTGGACATTGAGGATGAAGATCCAGGCTCGTCAAATGGTCTGATAGAAGCAGAGGGTGAACCGTCCAAGTGAGACGAAGGTTATCCGTCCAAGTGAGACGAAGGTTATCCGTCCAAGTGAGACGATGGTGAGCCGTCCAAGTGAGACGAAGGTTATCCGTCCAAGTGAGACGATGGTGAGCCGTCCAAGTGAGACGAAGGTTATCCGTCCAAGTGAGACGAAGGTTATCCGTCCAAGTGAGACGATGATTGTTTCTTTTTGAATGAAATTTGGAAGTTTAGTTAAAGAAAATGTAAAATCGACAATTTGGCAAAATATTATGTAATAAAACAAGCATCATGTTTTATTTTTGTAACTTGCATAGGTGAAGTTATTGAATTGAATTGAAAGAAATATGTTTTCAAATGTTTTAATTAAGAATAAATGTTAAAAGTTTGTATGAAGAAATGTTGAACTGAATATTTTATCAGTTGGATATCCGTCTAAGAGAGACGATTGTTAATGGTTATCCGTTTAAGAGAAACGATGATTATTGGTTGGATATCCGTCTAAAAGAGACGATGAATTAAGTTTGAAATCTATTACAAAGACATTTTTAAAGTTAATGTTTGGCATATTACACGAGGACGTGTCAAGGTCAGGATGGCCGTGTCGGAGCGTACTGTATGTACGCACTGTATTTGATTGTTCCTGCGTGTTGCACGTACGCGCTGTGTGTGTATTGCTTTGTATGAGAATTCTGGTTATTACCAGAATTCCTGTGTGTGTATTGCTTTGTATGAGAATTCTGGTTATTACCAGAATTCCTAATTTCATCATACTAAAAAATATTGCATCAGCCGCTAATTGCGCCCTGATTGGTCCTTTGCATTTTGTCGCGCTACAACGCTGTCGTCGAGTGTGGTTCGGTGCGAGGCAGAGAAACGAAAAGGCGAGCAGTTCAACTTTGAATCGAGAAGCCTGCGCATCGAAACTCGCTGCGCTATTAAAGCCATGGAAAATACTAACGACGCTCCAACATATATAAATCAGGGTTGTTTTTTCTTTTAATCTTAATTCTAAATAACTGAATACCCCTTTTAGAATAAACTACTGTAGATTAAAGCAGGGTTGTCTTCTCTAATCTTCTTTCATCTTTATGCCCGGAGCGTTGGTCTCTAACAACTTAAACAGTAATTAATTATTCCTTACAACAGACTGTTTGTATGTCAGACAGAGATGTGTTGTTTTCTCTTGTTTGAAAATAACTGAAAACTACTTTTATGAACAGATTTAAGCAGGGTTGTCTGCTCTAATCTACTTTAATCTATACGCCCGGAGCGTTGGTCTCTAACAAATTAAACAGTCATTAATTATTTCTTACAGCAGACTGTTTGTATGTCATACAGACATGTGTTGTTTTCTCTTGTTTAAAAATAACTGAAAACTACTTTTATGAACAGATTTAAGCAGGATTGTCTGCTCTAATCTACTTTGATCTATACGCCCGGAGCATTGGTCTCTAACAACTTAAACAGTCATTAATTATTCCTCACAACAGACTGTTTGTTTATCAAACAGAGATGTGTTGTTTTATCTTTTTGTTTGAAAATGACTGAAAACTACTTTTAAGCATGGTTGTCTGCTGAATACTCCTTTTAGATTAAACTACTGCAGATAAAAGCAAGGTTGTCTTCTCTAATCTTCTTTTATCTTTATGCCCGGAGCGTTGGTCTCTAAAAACTTAAACAGTCATTAATTATTCCTTACAACAGACTGTTTGTATATCAAGCGGAGATGTGTTGTTTTATCATGTTTGAAAATAACTGAAAACTACTTTTATTAACAGATTTAAGCATGGTTGTCTCCTCTAATCTACTTTTATCTATACGCCCGGAGCGTTGGTCTCTAACAACTTAAACAGTCATTAATTATTCCTTAAAACAGACTGCTTGTATATCAATCAGAGATGTGTTGTTTAATCCTCTTGTTTGAAAATAACTGAAAACTACCTTTATTAACAGATTCAAGCAGGGTTGTCTGCTCTAATCTACTTTTATCTATACGCCCGGAGCGTTGGTCTCTAACAACTTAAAAACAGTCATTAATTATTCCTTACAACAGACTGCTTGTATATCAAACAGATATGTGTTGTTTAATCTTCTTGTTTGAAAATAACTGAAAACTACTTTTATTAACAGATTTAAGCAGGATTGTCTGCTCTAATCTACTTTGATCTATACGCCCAAAGCGTGGGTCTCCAACTACTAAAGAGCCATCAGTTATTCTTTGAGACGGACAATATGTATATAAATCAGGGTTGTTTTTTCTTTTCATCTTAATTCTAAATAACTGAATACTCCTTTTAGAATAAACTACTGTAGATTAAAGCAGGGTTGTCTTCTCTAATCTTCTTTCATCTTTATGCCCGGAGCGTTGGTCTCTAACAACTTAAACAGTCATTAATTATTTCTTACGACAGGCTGTTTGTATATAAAACAGAGATGTGTTGTCTCATCTTTTTGTTTGAAAAGAACTGAAAACCGCTTTTATTAACAGATTCAAGCAGGGTTGTCTGCTCTAATCTTCTTTTATCTTTATGCCCGGAACGTTGGTCTCTAACAACTTAAACAGTCATTAATTATTCCTTACGGCAGGCTGCTTGTATATAAAACAGAGATGTGTTGTTTTATCTTGTTTGAAAATAACTGAAAACTACATTTATTAACAGATTTAAGCATGGTTGTCTCCTCTAATCTACTTTTATATATACGCCCGGAGCGTTGGTCTCTAACAACTTAAACAGTCATTAATTATTCCTTACAACAGACTGCTTGTATATCAAACAGAGATGTGTTGTTTAATCTTCTTGTTTGAAAATAACTGAAAACTACTTTTATTAACAGATTTAAGCAGGATTGTCTGCTCTAATCTACTTTGATCTATTCGCCCAAAGCGTGGGTCTCCAACTACTAAAGAGCCATCAGCTATTCTTTGAGACGGATAATATGTATATAAATCAGGGTTGTTTCTCCTTTTTATCTTAATTCTAAATAACTGAATACTCCTTTTAGATTAAACTACTGCAGATTAAAGCAGGGTTGTCTTCTCTAATCTTCTTTTATCTTTATGCCCGGAACGTTGGTCTCTAACAACTTAAACAGTCATTAATTATTCCTTACGACAGGTTGCTTGTACATAAAACAGAGATGTGTTGTTTTATCTTGTTTGAAAATAACTGAAAACTACTTTTATTAACATATTTAAGCATGGTTGTCTCCTCTAATCTACTTTTATATATACGCCCGGAGCGTTGGTCTCTAACAACTTAAACAGTCATTAATTATTCCTTACAACAGACTGCTTATATATCAAACAGAGATGTGTTGTTTAATCTTCTTGTTTGAAAATAACTGAAAACTACATTTATTAACAGATTTAAGCAGGGTTGTCTGCTCTAATCTACTTTGATCCATACGCCCAAAGCGTGGGTCTCCAACTACTAAAGAACCATCAGCTATTCTTTGAGACGGACAATATGTATATAAATCAGGGTTGTTTTTTCTTTTAATCCTAATTCTAAATAACTGAATACTCCTTTTAGAATAAACTACTGTAGATTAAAGCAGGGTTGTCTTCTCTAATCTTCTTTCATCTTTATGCCCGGAGCGTTGGTCTCTAACAACTTAAACAGTCATTAATTATTTCTTACGACAGGCTGTTTGTATATAAAATAGAGATGTGTTGTCTCATCTTTTTGTTTGAAAAGAACTGAAAACCGCTTTTATTAACAGATTCAAGCAGGGTTGTCTGCTCTAATCTTCTTTTATCTTTATGCCCGGAACGTTGGTCTCTAACAACTTAAACAGTCATTAATTATTCCTTACGGCAGGCTGCTTGTATATAAAACAGAGATGTGTTGTTTTATCTTGTTTGAAAATAACTGAAAACTACATTTATTAACAGATTTAAGCATGGTTGTCTCCTCTAATCTACTTTTATCTATACGCCCGGAGCGTTGGTCTCTAACAACTTAAACAGTCATTAATTATTCCTTACAACAGACTGTTTGTATGTCAAACAGAGATGTGTTGTTTTCTCTTGTTTGAAAATAACTGAAAACTACTTTTATTAACAGATTTAAGCAGGGTTGTCTGCTCTAATCTACTTTAATCTATACGCCCGGAGCGTTGGTCTCTAACAAATTAAACAGTCATTAATTATTCCTTACAACAGACTGTTTGTATGTCATACAGACATGTGTTGTTTTCTCTTGTTTAAAAATAACTGAAAACTACTTTTATGAACAGATTTAAGCAGGATTGTCTGCTCTAATCTACTTTGATCTATACGCCCGGAGCATTGGTCTCTAACAACTTAAACAGTCATTAATTATTCCTCACAACAGACTGTTTGTTTATCAAACAGAGATGTGTTGTTTTATCTTTTTGTTTGAAAATGACTGAAAACTACTTTTAAGCATGGTTGTCTGCTGAATACTCCTTTTAGATTAAACTACTGCAGATAAAAGCAAGGTTGTCTTCTCTAATCTTCTTTTATCTTTATGCCCGGAGCGTTGGTCTCTAAAAACTTAAACAGTCATTAATTATTCCTTACAACAGACTGTTTGTATATCAAGCGGAGATGTGTTGTTTTATCATGTTTGAAAATAACTGAAAACTACTTTTATGAACAGATTTAAGCAGGATTGTCTGCTCTAATCTACTTTGATCTATACGCCCGGAGCATTGGTCTCTAACAACTTAAACAGTCATTAATTATTACTCACAACAGACTGTTTGTTTATCAAACAGAGATGTGTTGTTTTATCTTTTTGTTTGAAAATGACTGAAAACTACTTTTAAGCATGGTTGTCTGCTGAATACTCCTTTTAGATTAAACTACTGCAGATAAAAGCAAGGTTGTCTTCTCTAATCTTCTTTTATCTTTATGCCCGGAGCGTTGGTCTCTAACAACTTAAACAGTCATTAATTATTTCTTACGACAGGCTGTTTGTATATAAAATAGAGATGTGTTGTCTCATCTTTTTGTTTGAAAAGAACTGAAAACCGCTTTTATTAACAGATTCAAGCAGGGTTGTCTGCTCTAATCTTCTTTTATCTTTATGCCCGGAACGTTGGTCTCTAACAACTTAAACAGTCATTAATTATTCCTTACGGCAGGCTGCTTGTATATAAAACAGAGATGTGTTGTTTTATCTTGTTTGAAAATAACTGAAAACTACATTTATTAACAGATTTAAGCATGGTTGTCTCCTCTAATCTACTTTTATATATACGCCCGGAGCGTTGGTCTCTAACAACTTAAACAGTCATTAATTATTCCTTACAACAGACTGCTTGTATATCAAACAGAGATGTGTTGTTTAATCTTCTTGTTTGAAAATAACTGAAAACTACTTTTATTAACAGATTTAAGCAGGATTGTCTGCTCTAATCTACTTTGATCTATACGCCCAAAGCGTGGGTCTCCAACTACTAAAGAGCCATCAGCTATTCTTTGAGACGGATAATATGTATATAAATCAGGGTTGTTTCTCCTTTTTATCTTAATTCTAAATAACTGAATACTCCTTTTAGATTAAACTACTGCAGATTAAAGCAGGGTTGTCTTCTCTAATCTTCTTTTATCTTTATGCCCGGAACGTTGGTCTCTAACAACTTAAACAGTCATTAATTATTCCTTACGACAGGCTGCTTGTACATAAAACAGAGATGTGTTGTTTTATCTTGTTTGAAAATAACTGAAAACTACATTTATTAACAGATTTAAGCAGGGTTGTCTGCTCTAATCTACTTTGATCCATACGCCCAAAGCGTGGGTCTCCAACTACTAAAGAACCATCAGCTATTCTTTGAGACGGACAATATGTATATAAATCAGGGTTGTTTTTTCTTTTAATCCTAATTCTAAATAACTGAATACTCCTTTTAGATTAAACTACTGCAGATTAAAGCAGGGTTGTCTTCTCTAATCTTCTTTTATCTTTATGCCCGGAACGTTGGTCTCTAACAACTTAAACAGTCATTAATTATTCCTTACGACAGGCTGCTTGTACATAAAACAGAGATGTGTTGTTTTATCTTGTTTGAAAATAACTGAAAACTACTTTTATTAACATATTTAAGCATGGTTGTCTCCTCTAATCTACTTTTATATATACGCCCGGAGCGTTGGTCTCTAACAACTTAAACAGTCATTAATTATTCCTTACAACAGACTGCTTATATATCAAACAGAGATGTGTTGTTTAATCTTCTTGTTTGAAAATAACTGAAAACTACTTTTATTAACAGATTTAAGCAGGATTGTCTGCTCTAATCTACTTTGATCTATACGCCCAAAGCGTGGGTCTCCAACTACTAAAGAGCCATCAGCTATTCTTTGAGACGGATAATATGTATATAAATCAGGGTTGTTTCTCCTTTTTATCTTAATTCTAAATAACTGAATACTCCTTTTAGATTAAACTACTGCAGATTAAAGCAGGGTTGTCTTCTCTAATCTTCTTTTATCTTTATGCCCGGAACGTTGGTCTCTAACAACTTAAACAGTCATTAATTATTCCTTACGACGGGCTGCTTGTACATAAAACAGAGATGTGTTGTTTTATCTTGTTTGAAAATAACTGAAAACTACATTTATTAACAGATTTAAGCAGGGTTGTCTGCTCTAATCTACTTTGATCCATACGCCCAAAGCGTGGGTCTCCAACTACTAAAGAACCATCAGCTATTCTTTGAGACGGACAATATGTATATAAATCAGGGTTGTTTTTTCTTTTAATCCTAATTCTAAATAACTGAATACTCCTTTTAGAATAAACTACTGTAGATTAAAGCAGGGTTGTCTTCTCTAATCTTCTTTCATCTTTATGCCCGGAGCGTTGGTCTCTAACAACTTAAACAGTCATTAATTATTTCTTACGACAGGCTGTTTGTATATAAAATAGAGATGTGTTGTCTCATCTTTTTGTTTGAAAAGAACTGAAAACCGCTTTTATTAACAGATTCAAGCAGGGTTGTCTGCTCTAATCTTCTTTTATCTTTATGCCCGGAACGTTGGTCTCTAACAACTTAAACAGTCATTAATTATTCCTTACGGCAGGCTGCTTGTATATAAAACAGAGATGTGTTGTTTTATCTTGTTTGAAAATAACTGAAAACTACATTTATTAACAGATTTAAGCATGGTTGTCTCCTCTAATCTACTTTTATATATACGCCCGGAGCGTTGGTCTCTAACAACTTAAACAGTCATTAATTATTCCTTACAACAGACTGCTTGTATATCAAACAGAGATATGTTGTTTAATCTTCTTGTTTGAAAATAACTGAAAACTACTTTTATTAACAGATTTAAGCAGGATTGTCTGCTCTAATCTACTTTGATCTAAACGCCCAAAGCGTGGGTCTCCAACTACTAAAGAGCCATCAGCTATTCTTTGAGACGGATAATATGTATATAAATCAGGGTTGTTTCTCCTTTTTATCTTAATTCTAAATAACTGAATACTCCTTTTAGATTAAACTACTGCAGATTAAAGCAGGGTTGTCTTCTCTAATCTTCTTTTATCTTTATGCCCGGAACGTTGGTCTCTAACAACTTAAACAGTCATTAATTATTCCTTACGACAGGCTGCTTGTACATAAAACAGAGATGTGTTGTTTTATCTTGTTTGAAAATAACTGAAAACTACATTTATTAACAGATTTAAGCATGGTTGTCTCCTCTAATCTACTTTTATATATACGCCCGGAGCGTTGGTCTCTAACAACTTAAACAGTCATTAATTATTCCTTACAACAGACTGCTTGTATATCAAACAGAGATGTGTTGTTTAATCTTCTTGTTTGAAAATAACTGAAAACTACTTTTATTAACAGATTTAAGCAGGATTGTCTGCTCTAATCTACTTTGATCTATACCCCCAAAGCGTGGGTCTCCAACTACTAAAGAGCCATCAGCTATTCTTTGAGACGGATAATATGTATATAAATCAGGGTTGTTTCTCCTTTTTATCTTAATTCTAAATAACTGAATACTCCTTTTAGATTAAACTACTGCAGATTAAAGCAGGGTTGTCTTCTCTAATCTTCTTTTATCTTTATGCCCGGAACGTTGGTCTCTAACAACTTAAACAGTCATTAATTATTCCTTACGACGGGCTGCTTGTACATAAAACAGAGATGTGTTGTTTTATCTTGTTTGAAAATAACTGAAAACTACATTTATTAACAGATTTAAGCAGGGTTGTCTGCTCTAATCTACTTTGATCTATACGCCCAAAGCGTGGGTCTCCAACTACTAAAGAGCCATCAGCTATTCTTTGAGACGGACAATATGTATATAAATCAGGGTTGTTTTTTCTTTTAATCCTAATTCTAAATAACTGAATACTCCTTTTAGAATAAACTACTGTAGATTAAAGCAGGGTTGTCTTCTCTAATCTTCTTTCATCTTTATGCCCGGAGCGTTGGTCTCTAACAACTTAAACAGTCATTAATTATTTCTTACGACAGGCTGTTTGTATATAAAATAGAGATGTGTTGTCTCATCTTTTTGTTTGAAAAGAACTGAAAACCGCTTTTATTAACAGATTCAAGCAGGGTTGTCTGCTCTAATCTTCTTTTATCTTTATGCCCGGAACGTTGGTCTCTAACAACTTAAACAGTCATTAATTATTCCTTACGGCAGGCTGCTTGTATATAAAACAGAGATGTGTTGTTTTATCTTGTTTGAAAATAACTGAAAACTACATTTATTAACAGATTTAAGCATGGTTGTCTCCTCTAATCTACTTTTATATATACGCCCGGAGCGTTGGTCTCTAACAACTTAAACAGTCATTAATTATTCCTTATAGCAGACTGTTTGTATGTCAGACAGAGATGTGTTGTTTTCTCTTGTTTGAAAATAACTGAAAACTACTTTTATGAACAGATTTAAGCAGGGTTGTCTGCTCTAATCTACTTTAATCTATACGCCCGGAGCGTTGGTCTCTAACAAATTAAACAGTCATTATTTATTCCTTACAACAGACTGTTTGTATGTCATACAGACATGTGTTGTTTTCTCTTGTTTAAAAATAACTGAAAACTACTTTTATGAACAGATTTAAGCAGGATTGTCTGCTCTAATCTACTTTGATCTATACGCCCGGAGCATTGGTCTCTAACAACTTAAACAGTCATTAATTATTCCTCACAACAGACTGTTTGTTTATCAAACAGAGATGTGTTGTTTTATCTTTTTGTTTGAAAATGACTGAAAACTACTTTTAAGCATGGTTGTCTGCTGAATACTCCTTTTAGATTAAACTACTGCAGATAAAAGCAAGGTTGTCTTCTCTAATCTTCTTTTATCTTTATGCCCGGAGCGTTGGTCTCTAAAAACTTAAACAGTCATTAATTATTCCTTACAACAGACTGTTTGTATATCAAGCGGAGATGTGTTGTTTTATCATGTTTGAAAATAACTGAAAACTACTTTTATTAACAGATTTAAGCATGCTTGTCTCCTCTAATCTACTTTTATCTATACGCCCGGAGCGTTGGTCTCTAACAACTTAAACAGTCATTAATTATTCCTTAAAACAGACTGCTTGTATATCAAACAGAGATGTGTTGTTTAATCCTCTTGTTTGAAAATAACTGAAAACTACCTTTATTAACAGATTCAAGCAGGGTTGTCTGCTCTAATCTACTTTTATCTATACGCCCGGAGCGTTGGTCTCTAACAACTTAAAAACAGTCATTAATTATTCCTTACAACAGACTGCTTGTATATCAAACAGATATGTGTTGTTTAATCTTCTTGTTTGAAAATAACTGAAAACTACTTTTATTAACAGATTTAAGCAGGATTGTCTGCTCTAATCTACTTTGATCTATACGCCCAAAGCGTGGGTCTCCAACTACTAAAGAGCCATCAGTTATTCTTTGAGACGGACAATATGTATATAAATCAGGGTTGTTTTTTCTTTTCATCTTAATTCTAAATAACTGAATACTCCGTTTAGAATAAACTACTGTAGATTAAAGCAGGGTTGTCTTCTCTAATCTTCTTTCATCTTTATGCCCGGAGCGTTGGTCTCTAACAACTTAAACAGTCATTAATTATTTCTTACGACAGGCTGTTTGTATATAAGATAGAGATGTGTTGTCTCATCTTTTTGTTTGAAAAGAACTGAAAACCGCTTTTATTAACAGATTCAAGCAGGGTTGTCTGCTCTAATCTTCTTTTATCTTTATGCCCGGAACGTTGGTCTCTAACAACTTAAACAGTCATTAATTATTCCTTACGGCAGGCTGCTTGTATATAAAACAGAGATGTGTTGTTTTATCTTGTTTGAAAATAACTGAAAACTACATTTATTAACAGATTTAAGCATGGTTGTCTCCCCTAATCTACTTTTATATATACACCCGGAGCGTTGGTCTCTAACAACTTAAACAGTCATTAATTATTCCTTACAACAGACTGCTTGTATATCAAACAGAGATGTGTTGTTTAATCTTCTTGTTTGAAAATAACTGAAAACTACTTTTATTAACAGATTTAAGCAGGATTGTCTGCTCTAATCTACTTTGATCTATACGCCCAAAGCGTGGGTCTCCAACTACTAAAGAGCCATCAGCTATTCTTTGAGACGGATAATATGTATATAAATCAGGGTTGTTTCTCCTTTTTATCTTAATTCTAAATAACTGAATACTCCTTTTAGATTAAACTACTGCAGATTAAAGCAGGGTTGTCTTCTCTAATCTTCTTTTATCTTTATGCCCGGAACGTTGGTCTCTAACAACTTAAACAGTCATTAATTATTCCTTACGACAGGCTGCTTGTACATAAAACAGAGATGTGTTGTTTTATCTTGTTTGAAAATAACTGAAAACTACATTTATTAACAGATTTAAGCAGGGTTGTCTGCTATAATCTAGTTTTATCTACTCGCCCGGAGCGTTGGTCTCTAACAATTTGAACAGTCATTAATTATTCCTTACAATAGGCTGTTTGTATATAAAGCAGAGATGTGTTGTCTTATTCTTGTTTGAAATAAACTGAAAACTACTTTTAGTAACAGATTTAAGCAGGATTGTCTGCTCTAATCTACTTTGATTTGTACGCCCAAAGCGTGGGTCTCCAACTACTAAAGAGCCACCAGCTATTCTTTGAGACGGACAATATGTATATAAATCAGGGTTGTTTGTTCTTTTTATCTTAATTCTAAATAACTGAATACTCCTTTTAGATTAAACTACTGCAGATTAAAGCAGGGTTGTCTTCTCTAATCTTCTTTTATCTGTATGCCCGGAACTTTGGTCTCTAACAACTTAAACAGTCATTAATTATTGCTTACGGCAGGCTGCTTGTATATAAAACAGAGATGTGTTGTTTTATCTTGTTTGAAAATAACTGAAAACTACATTTATTAACAGATTTAAGCATGGTTGTCTCCTCTAATCTACTTTTATATATACGCCCGGAGCGTTGGTCTCTAACAACTTAAACAGTCATTAATTATTCCTTACAACAGACTGCTTGTATATCAAACAGAGATGTGTTGTTTAATCTTCTTGTTTGAAAACAACTGAAAACTACTTTTATTAACAGATTTAAGCAGGATTGTCTGCTATAATCTAGTTTTATCTACACGCCCGGAGCGTTGGTCTCTAACAATTTCAACAGTCATTAATTATTCCTTACAATAGGCTGTTTGTATATAAAGCAGAGATGTGTTGTCTTATTCTTGTTTGAAATAAACTGAAAACTACTTTTAGTAACAGATTTAAGCAGGATTGTCTGCTCTAATCTACTTTGATCTATACGCCCAAAGCGTGGGTCTCCAACTACTAAAGAGCCACCAGCTATTCTTTGAGACGGACAATATGTATATAAATCAGGGTTGTTTTTTCTTTTCATCTTAGTTCTAAATAACTGAATACTCCTTTTAGAATAAACTACTGCAGATTAAAGCAGGGTTGTCTTCTCTAATCTTCTTTTATCTGTATGCCCCGAACGTTGGTCTCTAACAACTTAAACAGTCATTAATTATTACTTACGGCAGGCTGCTTGTATATAAAACAGAGATGTGTTGTTTTATCTTGTTTGAAAATAACTGAAAACTACATTTATTAACAGATTTAAGCATGGTTGTCTCCTCTAATCTACTTTTATATATACGCCCGGAGCGTTGGTCTCTAACAACTTAAACAGTCATTAATTATTCCTTACAACAGACTGCTTCTATATCAAACAGAGATGTGTTGTTTAATCTTCTTGTTTGAAAATAACTGAAAACTACTTTTATTAACAGATTTAAGCAGGATTGTCTGCTCTAATCTACTTTGATCTATACGCCCAAAGCGTGGGTCTCCAACTACTAAAGAGCCATCAGCTATTCTTTGAGACGGATAATATGTATATAAATCAGGGTTGTTTGTTCTTTTTATCTTAATTCTAAATAACTGAATACTCCTTTTAGATTAAACTACTGCAGATTAAAGCAGGGTTGTCTTCTCTAATCTTCTTTTATCTGTATGCCCGGAACTTTGGTCTCTAACAACTTAAACAATCATTAATTATTGCTTACGGCAGGCTGCTTGTATATAAAACAGAGATGTGTTGTTTTATCTTGTTTGAAAATAACTGAAAACTACATTTATTAACAGATTTAAGCAGGGTTGTCTGCTCTAATCTACTTTTATATATACGCCCGGAGCGTTGGTCTCTAACAACTTAAACAGTCATTAATTATTCCTTACAACAGACTGTTTGTATATCAAACAGAGATGTGTTGTTTAATCTTCTTGTTTGAAAACAACTGAAAACTACTTTTATTAACAGATTTAAGCAGGATTGTCTGCTCTAATCTACTTTGATCTATACGCCCAAAGCGTGGGTCTCCAACTACTAAAGAGCCATCAGCTATTCTTTGAGACGGACAATATGTATATAAATCAGGGTTGTTTTTTCTTTTCATCTTAATTCTAAATAACTGAATACTCCTTTTAGAATAAACTACTGTAGATTAAAGCAGGGTTGTCTTCTCTAATCTTCTTTCATCTTTTTGCCCTGAGCGTTGGTCTCTAACAACTTAAACAGTCATTAATTACTCCTTACAACAGACTGTTTGTATGTCAGACAGAGATGTGTTGTTTTCTCGTGTTTGAAAATAACTGAAAACTACTTTTATGAACAGATTTAAGCTGGGTTGTCTGCTCTAATCTACTTTAATCTATACGCCCGGAGCTTTGGTCTCTAACAATTTAAACAGTCATTAATTATTCCTTACAACAGACTGTTTGTATGTCATACAGACATGTGTTGTTTTCTCTTGTTTGAAAATAACTGAAAACTACTTTTATGAACAGATTTAAGCAGGATTGTCTGCTCTAATCTACTTTGATCTATACGCCCAAAGCGTGGGTCTCCAACTACTAAAGAGCCATCAGCTATTCTTTGAGACGGATAATATGTATATAAATCAGGGTTGTTTCTTCTTTTTATCTTAATTCTAAATAACTGAATACTCCTTTTAGATTAAACTACTGCAGATTAAAGCAGGGTTGTCTTCTCTAATCTTCTTTTATCTTTATGCCCGGAACGTTGGTCTCTAACAACTTAAACAGTCATTAATTATTCCTTACAATAGGCTGTTTGTATATAAAGCAGAGATGTGTTATCTTATTCTTGTTTGAAATAAACTGAAAACTACTTTTAGTAACAGATTTAAGCAGGATTGTCTGCTCTAATCTACTTTGATCTGGGTCTCCAACTACTAAAGATCCATCAGCTATTCTTTGAGACGGACAATATGTATATAAATCAGGGTTGTTTTTTCTTTTCATCTTAATTCTAAATAACTGAATACTCCTTTTAAATTAAACTACTGCAGAATTAAGCAGGGTTGTCTGCTCAAATTTACTTTCTATACGCCCGGAGCTTTATTCTCTAACAATCTAAACAATCATTAATTATTCCTTCCGACAGAATCTTTGTATATAAAGCAGAAATGTGTTCTCTTATCTTTTTATTTGAAAATGACCGAAAACTACTTTTATTAACAGATTCAAGCAGGGTTGTCTGCTCTAATCTTCTTTTATCTTTATGCCCGGAACGTTGGTCTCTAACAACTTAAACAGTCATTAATTATTTCTTACGACAGGCTGTTTGTATATAAAATAGAGATGTGTTGTCTCATCTTTTTGTTTGAAAATAACTGAAAACCGCTTTTATTAACAGATTCAAGCAGGGTTGTCTGCTCTAATCTTCTTTTATCTTTATGCCCGGAACGTTGGTCTCTAACAACTTAAACAGTCATTAATTATTCCTTACGGCAGGCTGCTTGTATATAAAACAGAGATGTGTTGTTTTATCTTGTTTGAAAATAACTGAAAACTACATTTATTAACAGATTTAAGCATGGTTGTCTCCTCTAATCTACTTTTATATATACGCCCGGAGCGTTGGTCTCTAACAACTTAAACAGTCATAAATTATTCCTTACAACAGACTGCTTGTATATCAAACAGAGATGTGTTGTTTAATCTTCTTGTTTGAAAATAACTGAAAACTACCTTTATTAACAGATTCAAGCAGGGTTGTCTGCTCTAATCTACTTTGATCTATACGCCCAACTACTAAAGAGCCATCAGCTATTCTTTGAGACGGACAATATGTATATAAATCAGGGTTGTTTTTTCTTTTCATCTTAATTCTAAATAACTGAATACTCCTTTTATATTAAACTATTGCAGATTAAAGCAGGGTTGTCTTCTCTAATCTTCTTTTATCTTTATGCCCGGAGCGTTGGTCTCTAACACCTTAAACAGTCATTAATTATTCCTTACAACAGACTGTTTGTTTATCAAACAGAAATGTGTTGTTTTATCTTCTTGTTTGAAAATAACTGAAAACTACTTTTATTAACAGATTTAAGGAGGGTTGTCTGCTCTAATCTACTTTTATCTATACGCCCGGAGCGTTGGTCTCTAACAACTAAACAGGAGCGTTGGTCTCCAACAACTTAAGCAGTCATTAATTTATCCTTAGAACAGACTGTTTGTATATAAAGCAGAGATGTGTTGTCTTATTCTTGTTTAAAATAAACTGAAAACTACTGTTAGTAACAGATTTAAGCAGGATTGTCTGCTCTAATCTACTTTGATCTGAGTCTCCAAATACTAAAGAGCCATCAGCTATTCTTTGAGACGGACAATATGTATATAAATCAGGGTTGGTTTTTTCTTTTCATCTTAATTCTAAATAACTGAATACTCCTTTTAGATTAAACTACTGCAGATTTAAGCAGGGTTGTCTGCTCTAATTTACTTTCTATACGCCCAATCATTAATTATTCCTTCCGACAGAATCTTTGTATATAAAGCAGAGATGTGTTCTCTTATCTTTTTATTTGAAAATGACCGAAAACTACTTTTATTAACAGATTCAAGCAGGGTTGCCTGCTCTAATCTTCTTTTATCTATAGGCCCAGAGCGTTGGTCTCTAACAACTTAAACAGTCATTAATTTATTCTTACAACAGACTGTTTGTATATAAAGCAGAGATGTGTTGTCTCATCTTTTTGTTTGAAAATAACTGAAAACTACTTTTATTAACAGATTTAAGCAGGGTTGTCTGCTCTAATCTTCTTTTATCTATAGGCCCGGAGAGTTGGTCTCTAACAATTTAAACAATCATTAATTTTTCTTTACGACAGACTCTTGTATATAAAGCAGAGATGTGTTCTCTTATCTTTTTGTTTGAAAATAACTGAAAACTACTTTTCTTAACGGATTCAAGCAGGATTGTCTGCTCTAATCTTCTTTTATCTATACGCCCGGAGCGTTGGTCTCTAACAACTAAACAGGAGCGTTGGTCTCCAACAACTTAAACAGTCATTAATTTATCCTTAGAACAGACTGTTTGTATATAAAGCAGAGATGTGTTGTCTTATTCTTGTTTAAAATAAACTGAAAACTACTTTTAGTAACAGATTTAAGCAGGATTGTCTGCTCTAATCTACTTTGATCTGGGTCTCCAACTACTAAAGATCCATCAGCTATTCTTTGAGACGGACAATATGTATATAAATCAGGGTTGTTTTTTCTTTTCATCTTAATTCTAAATAACTGAATACTCCTTTTAGATTAAACTATTGCAGATTAAAGCAGGGTTGTCTTCTCTAATCTTCTTTTATCTTTATGCCCGGAGCGTTGGTCTCTAACAACTTAAACAGTCATTGATTATTCCTTACAACAGACTGTTTGTTTATCAAACAGAGATGTGTTGTTTTATCTTCTTGTTTGAAAATAACTGAAAACTACTTTTATTAAAAGATTTAAGCAGGGTTGTCTGCTCTAATCTACTTTTATATATACGCCCGGAGAGTTGGTCTCTAACAATTTAAACAATCACTAATTTTTCCTTACGACAGACTCTTTGTATATAAAGCAAAGATGTGATCTCTTTTCTTTTTGTTTGAAAATGACCGAAAACTACTTTTATTAACAGATTCAAGCAGGGTTGTCTGCTCTAATCTTCTTTTATCTATAGGCCCAGAGCGTTGGTCTCTAACAACTTAAACAGTCATTAATTTATCCTTACAACAGACTGTTTGTATATAAAGCAGAGATGTGTTGTCTTATTCTTGTTTAAAATAAACTGAAAACTACTTTTATTAACAGATTTAAGTAGGATTGTCTGCTCCAATCTACTTTGATCTGAGTCTCCAACTACTAAAGAGCCATCAGCTATTCTTTGAGACGGACAATATGTATATTAATCAGGGTTGTTTTTTCTTTTCATCTTAATTCTAAATAACTGAATACTCCTTTTAGATTAAACTACTGCAGATTTAAGCAGGGTTGTCTGCTCTAATTTACTTTTATCTATACGCCCGGAGCGTTGGTCTCTAACAACTAAACAGTCATTAATTATTCCTTACGACAGACTCTTTGTATATAGAGCAGAGATGTGTTCTCTTATCTTTTTGTTTGACAATGACCGAAAACTACTTTTATTAACAGATTCAAGCAGGGTTGCCTGCTCTAATCTTCTTTTATCTATAGGCCCAGAGCGTTGGTCTCTAACAACTTAAACAGTCATTAATTTATCCTTACAACAGACTGTTTGTATATAAAGCAGAGATGTGTTGTCTTATTCTTGTTTGAAATAAACTGAAAACTACTTTTATTAACAGATTTAAGCAGGATTGTCTTGCCTAATCTACTTTGATCTGAGTCTCCAACTACTAAAGAGCCATCAGCTATTCTTTGAGACGGACAATATGTATATAAATCAGGGTTGTTTTTTCTTTTCATCTTAATACTAAATAACTGAATACTCCTTTTACATTAAACTATTGCAGATTAAAGCAGGGTTGTCTTCTCTAATCTTCTTTTATCTTTATGCCCGGAGCGTTGGTCTCTAACACCTTAAACAGTCATTAATTATTCCTTACAACAGACTGTTTGTTTATCAAACAGAAATGTGTTGTTTTATCTTCTTGTTTGAAAATAACTGAAAACTACTTTTATTAACAGATTTAAGGAGGGTTGTCTGCTCTAATCTACTTTTATCTATACGCCCGGAGCGTTGGTCTCTAACAACTAAACAGGAGCGTTGGTCTCCAACAACTTAAGCAGTCATTAATTTATCCTTAGAACAGACTGTTTGTATATAAAGCAGAGATGTGTTGTCTTATTCTTGTTTAAAATAAACTGAAAACTACTGTTAGTAACAGATTTAAGCAGGATTGTCTGCTCTAATCTACTTTGATCTGAGTCTCCAAATACTAAAGAGCCATCAGCTATTCTTTGAGACGGACAATATGTATATAAATCAGGGTTGGTTTTTTCTTTTCATCTTAATTCTAAATAACTGAATACTCCTTTTAGATTAAACTACTGCAGATTTAAGCAGGGTTGTCTGCTCTAATTTACTTTCTATACGCCCAATCATTAATTATTCCTTCCGACAGAATCTTTGTATATAAAGCAGAGATGTGTTCTCTTATCTTTTTATTTGAAAATGACCGAAAACTACTTTTATTAACAGATTCAAGCAGGGTTGCCTGCTCTAATCTTCTTTTATCTATAGGCCCAGAGCGTTGGTCTCTAACAACTTAAACAGTCATTAAATTATTCTTACAACAGACTGTTTGTATATAAAGCAGAGATGTGTTGTCTCATCTTTTTGTTTGAAAATAACTGAAAACTACTTTTATTAACAGATTTAAGCAGGGTTGTCTGCTCTAATCTTCTTTTATCTATAGGCCCGGAGAGTTGGTCTCTAACAATTTAAACAATCATTAATTTTTTCTTTACGACAGACTCTTGTATATAAAGCAGAGATGTGTTCTCTTATCTTTTTGTTTGAAAATAACTGAAAACTACTTTTCTTAACGGATTCAAGCAGGATTGTCTGCTCTAATCTTCTTTTATCTATACGCCCGGAGCGTTGGTCTCTAACAACTAAACAGGAGCGTTGGTCTCCAACAACTTAAACAGTCATTAATTTATCCTTAGAACAGACTGTTTGTATATAAAGCAGAGATGTGTTGTCTTATTCTTGTTTAAAATAAACTGAAAACTACTTTTAGTAACAGATTTAAGCAGGATTGTCTGCTCTAATCTACTTTGATCTGGGTCTCCAACTACTAAAGATCCATCAGCTATTCTTTGAGACGGACAATATGTATATAAATCAGGGTTGTTTTTTCTTTTCATCTTAATTCTAAATAACTGAATACTCCTTTTAGATTAAACTATTGCAGATTAAAGCAGGGTTGTCTTCTCTAATCTTCTTTTATCTTTATGCCCGGAGCGTTGGTCTCTAACAACTTAAACAGTCATTGATTATTCCTTACAACAGACTGTTTGTTTATCAAACAGAGATGTGTTGTTTTATCTTCTTGTTTGAAAATAACTGAAAACTACTTTTATTAAAAGATTTAAGCAGGGTTGTCTGCTCTAATCTACTTTTATATATACGCCCGGAGAGTTGGTCTCTAACAATTTAAACAATCACTAATTTTTCCTTACGACAGACTCTTTGTATATAAAGCAAAGATGTGATCTCTTTTCTTTTTGTTTGAAAATGACCGAAAACTACTTTTATTAACAGATTCAAGCAGGGTTGTCTGCTCTAATCTTCTTTTATCTATAGGCCCAGAGCGTTGGTCTCTAACAACTTAAACAGTCATTAATTTATCCTTACAACAGACTGTTTGTATATAAAGCAGAGATGTGTTGTCTTATTCTTGTTTAAAATAAACTGAAAACTACTTTTATTAACAGATTTAAGTAGGATTGTCTGCTCTAATCTACTTTGATCTGAGTCTCCAACTACTAAAGAGCCATCAGCTATTCTTTGAGACGGACAATATGTATATTAATCAGGGTTGTTTTTTCTTTTCATCTTAATTCTAAATAACTGAATACTCCTTTTAGATTAAACTACTGCAGATTTAAGCAGGGTTGTCTGCTCTAATTTACTTTTATCTATACGCCCGGAGCGTTGGTCTCTAACAACTAAACAGTCATTAATTATTCCTTACGACAGACTCTTTGTATATAGAGCAGAGATGTGTTCTCTTATCTTTTGTTTGACAATGACCGAAAACTACTTTTATTAACAGATTCAAGCAGGGTTGCCTGCTCTAATCTTCTTTTATCTATAGGCCCAGAGCGTTGGTCTCTAACAACTTAAACAGTCATTAATTTATCCTTACAACAGACTGTTTGTATATAAAGCAGAGATGTGTTGTCTTATTCTTGTTTAAAATAAACTGAAAACTACTTTTAGTAACAGATTTAAGCAGGATTGTCTGCTCTAATCTACTTTGATCTGGGTCTCCAACTACTAAAGATCCATCAGCTATTCTTTGAGACGGACAATATGTATATAAATCAGGGTTGTTTTTTCTTTTCATCTTAATTCTAAATAACTTAATATTCCTTTTATATTAAACTATTGCAGATTAAAACAGGGTTGTCTTCTCTAATCTTCTTTTATCTTTATGCCCGAATCGTTGGTCTCTAACAACTTAAACAGTCATTAATTATTCCTTACAACAGACTGTTTGTTTATCAAACAGAGATGTGTTGTTTTATCTTCTTGTTTGAAAATAACTGACAACTACATTTATTAACAGATTCAAACAGGGTTGTCTGCTCTAATCTTCTTTTATCTATAGGCCCGGAGAGTTGGTCTCTAACAATTTAAACAATCATTAATTTTTCCTTACGACAGACTCTTTGTATATAAAGCAGAGATGTGTTCTCTTATCTTTTTGTTTGAAAATGACTGAAAACTACTTTTCTTAACAGATTCAAGCAGGGTTCTCTGCTCTAATCTTCTTTTATCTATAGGCCCGGAGCGTTGGTCTCTAATAATTTAAACAATCATTAATTTATCCTTACAACAGACTGTTTGTATATAAAGCAGAGATGTGTTATCTTATTCTTGTTTGAAATAAACTGAAAACTACTTTTATTAACAGATTTAAGCAGGATTGTCTTGCCTAATCTACTTTGATCTGAGTCTCCAACTACTAAAGAGCCATCAGCTATTCTTTGAGACGGACAATATGTATATAAATCAGGGTTGTTTTTTCTTTTCATCTTAATACTAAATAACTGAATACTCCTTTTATATTAAACTATTGCAGATTAAAGCAGGGTTGTCTTCTCTAATCTTCTTTTATCTTTATGCCCGGAGCGTTGGTCCTCTAACACCTTAAACAGTCATTAATTATTCCTTACAACAGACTGTTTGTTTATCAAACAGAAATGTGTTGTTTTATCTTCTTGTTTGAAAATAACTGAAAACTACTTTTATTAACAGATTTAAGGAGGGTTGTCTGCTCTAATCTACTTTTATCTATACGCCCGGAGCGTTGGTCTCTAACAACTAAACAGGAGCGTTGGTCTCCAACAACTTAAGCAGTCATTAATTTATCCTTAGAACAGACTGTTTGTATATAAAGCAGAGATGTGTTGTCTTATTCTTGTTTAAAATAAATTGAAAACTACTGTTAGTAACAGATTTAAGCAGGATCGTCTGCTCTAATCTACTTTGATCTGAGTCTCCAAATACTAAAGAGCCATCAGCTATTCTTTGAGACGGACAATATGTATATAAATCAGGGTTGGTTTTTTCTTTTCATCTTAATTCTAAATAACTGAATACTCCTTTTAGATTAAACTACTGCAGATTTAAGCAGGGTTGTCTGCTCTAATTTACTTTCTATACGCC